>NW_026916053.1:5107500-5129481 GCF_034315485.1 Pezoporus occidentalis
GTGCTGCTGTGAGGGGTTGGCTCGGGGGGGGCTTTCATTTACCTGGGGAGGGGAAGAAGGGGAAAAGGCTACATGGGAATGCAGGAAAATATTCCTATTTCTCCTTTTCTTTTGTCTTGAATCGCCCCTGGTGTTGACAATGCTTAATACCGGTTGCATTGTGTCTTTGTGTTGCTGCCGCAGCGTGAACTCAGTGTCAGGTAAGAGCCCCTAACTCTGTCCTGTGTGTGCAGCCAGAGGCATTTCCAATGCCAGGCACTGCTTGGCCTAACCCTGACCTGCAGTCGAGACCGAAGCTGCCTTGTCCTTGTCTTTGGGACCAGCAGGGACAGGGATGTCCCATAGGGATGTATTCATCCTGCAAGGGTTGAGCCTTGAAGGTGGGGCAGGACCAGGTCTGTGAGCTGGGGACCCCCAAGAGGGGAGGTTTGCATCCTGGGATTCTCTTCTATTTCCACCATCAGAGCCATCCTCCATCCCTGATGGTTAACCACCATTAACCATCAGTTAATAGATTAACCAACGTGGCTCGAGGGTGGCAGGAGCCCTGGATCCCTGCTGCGTGCAGAGATGCTCAGCTCCAAGCCTGATGACTCCCAGCTTCAGCATGGAGAGAGGTACCCGCTTCCCTGCAGTGCCCAAAGGCCACGCAGCAGCTGCCTGGGGACCACGAGGGCTCTTGGGCCCTGATCCAGCAGGATTCCTAATTTGGCAGTGTCTGTGGATGGATGCTATAAAGTACACGTTGACTGACTCAGCCTCTTCAGTGCGGGGATCCAGATGGGGCTCCAGCTCTCTTGCTTCCAGGTGTTTCTGTAGGGAGCAGAGGGGATGCATTACTGCAAATGGGTTTCCATTTAGATTCCATCGCTGCACGGAGACACTCGAGTAACCCTAAAATTCACATGGGCCATACAAGAAGCTTTTAAAATACCTGAGATGAGCAGGAAAGGGCTTGACTTCTTCCTGCTGCAGCCTGGGTGCTTTGTTTTACTGCTGCTGGCTTGTCTGACCCCAGCACGGGGCCTGACGTTTACATACAGACAGTGAGAGCTTGCCTGTGTGTCTGCAGGTCCAGGTGGGAAGGTGCTCTTTGGGATGGAGAGGAGGCTGGTGCTTTAAAAAGGGCAGGGGTAACATGAAGAGGGTAGATGGATGTGTGTGTGCATGTATATATGTGTGTATATATATGTATGTATATATGTATATATACTTGTGTTATATATATACACATATATGAAATTCCTTTCTCTCCAGTGATTCTCCTCTCTAATCGAAGTGCACTCAGTACAGGTAACTTTTTGGGGCACCTTAAATCAGGTATATGATAACATAGAATCATAGAATAGTTCGGGTTGGAAAGGACCCTAAAATCATCCAGCTCCAGCCCCCTGCCATGGGCAGGGACACCTCACACTAAACCATGGCACCCAAGGCTCTGTCCAACCTGGCCTTGAGCACTGCCAGGGATGGAGCATTCACAACCTCCCTGGGCAACCCATTCCAGTGCCTCAGCACCCTCACAGGAAAGAATTTCCTCCTTAGATCCAATCTAAACTTCCCCTGTTTCAGTTTGAACCCGTTACCCCTTGTCCTGTCACTACAGTCCCTAATGAAGAGTCCCTCCCCAGCATCCCTATAGGCCCCCTTCAGACACTGGAAGCTGCTCTGAGGTCTCCACGCAGCTTCTCTTCTCCAGGCTGAACAGCCCCAACTTCCTCAGCCTGTCATGCCGAGTAAGTACTGGTAGTGTCAGGATAACAAGTTTGGAAGGGGAGCTCTGGCCTGCACAAGTAACTCTGGGGTAAGCACGGCCACAGTTTTATATCCTAAAGCTCAGGGTTTTATTTGTGCCTAAGCCGTGAAGTCTGGGAGGAAAATCCCTGCAAAACCCAGTCTGTTTTCACTCCTGGAGTCCTTGTGCTGTGCTTCCCCATCAGCCCCTCTGCGCTCCCGAGAGGAGCGAGGTGGATGGAGACGCGCTGAAGCGAGATGCGCTTGGGAAACACGGGCCTTTCATCTCGAGCAGTTCCCTGTCCTCTTGTCCTGGATGGCTTCATCTAAATGTCCGAGTTGTTGTTCCGATGTCACCTCCTTTTGGTGGCCCTGGGGACGCAGTGAGGCCTTTGCAGCTGGTGGAATAAAACCTGGATGCTTGGGTCTGCTCCCAGTCCCAGGTGCTTCTCTGGTCCTTGTGCTCCTGGCTGCCTCTCCTGACCCGGAGCTCCTCTCCCTCATTCCCAGCTGATCAAACGGGTGAATTCCAAGCAGTTTAATGGTGCCATTTAAGGACCTGTTCTCCTCCCGTAATCATTGCCTGCTGAGGAGCATCCTTGCCCTCCTCGGCATTCCCCCAGAGCACAGGTCAGACCTGGGTGTCCTGGCAGCTGGGATATTGGTTCCCAGCTTCCCACATGTTTAACCATGTCATTACATGCAGGCCCTCCCTCCCCATCCATGCCCAGGTGAGTATTTCTCCTGGAGCAGCCCTGCCACCGGGACACAGCGCTCCCAGCCCGGTCCCATCCCTCCTGCAGCCCGGGGCCGGAGCTGGTTTCAGCCCATTCCCCTCTCCCATCACTATCCCCCCCCAAATCCCAAGCTCTGGATCAGCTTGGCGTGCCCTTTGCCAGTTGTGTCTTTAAATACCAACCCGTGGCACAGTTTAATAGCCCTTGTTTGAAATGTCAGCCCTGAAAGCCAGCCGCTGTGCCTGTTTGAAATGCCTTGACTGCATTAGCTCCTTTGTCGCTGGATGCCTCTTGTCTGCTTCCTGCTTGACAGCGTGCTCAACAAAGAGCCGAGGATGTTCCCTGAAGCCTTCCTAAGAGATGGGCTCCCCTTTCTCTCCTCTCTTTCTTTCTTTCTTCTGGCTTTTTTTACCTTCAAAGCTTTTGTTCTGGTGGCAGGGGGGGGAGAAGCATCAGTTTCCGAAGTGGAACGTGTTCTTGACGTGCTCGGAGCTGCCCACCTCAACTTTCCATTGTGGTCCAGGGGTGGGGACAGGAAGCATCACTCTCAAACCAGGCTGTCTGCAGGTCCTGGTGGCAGCGACCTGCTCCCTCCATCCCTGCCAGCACGGCTGGATGGGGGGTATCACCGCAGGGAGCGCGGTTATAGAGGGGTGACTGAGCTCTTCTCTCTGCCTCCATCATCTCCAAGGGATGGTGATGCCGGGGCAGGCACTCAGGGAAGGGAGGTTTTCCTTCCCTGGTCAGAGCTGGGTTTCTCCCTGTGTTCCCAGCGCTCTCGGCATTCCAGGGCTGGAGCAGATCCCCTCTCCAGGACGGGGGTACCCACATGTGTTCGCATGGATGCGGGGCAGGTTGGAGGAAGGGATTGCAGCACTTCCCTCTGGGCTTTGAGAGCTGCAGCCGGGGCTGCAGGGATGGCACAACGTCCCTGCCATGACTCCGGGGTGGTGAGAGCGGATGGAGCCAGGATTGGAGCCATGGAGAGCAGCCCTGACCCGACTTGGTCACCCAGGGAGGAGCGCTGGGGTCTGTGGGGTGATGAGGAAGGTCCAGGAGCCATAGATCAGTCGGGGCTTCTTTCCCCCCTCTGACTAATGACGGTGCTCTCTCCTTTGTTTCATGTCACGTTTGTCCCTCTCCCTTTAAACTCTCGTTGTCTCCTGTCTTGTGTCCCTGACCATCCCTCCCACCCGGGGACCAGAGGAAGCTGCGCTGGGATATGTGAGGAGACAAACGCTAACAGACAGCAGTGGTTTTGGTTGTGCCACTAACACCAGGGCTGGGGACAGGGGCTGGGAACCGCGGCACTAACCCGGGCGGGTGGCTCACGGGGTCCTGCTTTGCTGGGGCTGTGCGGAACAAACCGGGGTGGAGGGACTGGAGAGAGCATCTTTATCCCAACCCCAACGGTGGGACCGGCTGCTGTTCCCGGTGGGGATGCCCACAGCGCTAAGTGCTTCCCTGCTGTTGGGGTTGCACCCAGCACCAGTGCCTGCATGGGTGTTGTAGGAAGGGGTGGGTGACAAAACACTGGCAGCGTTCCCCATGGGGCTGTTGGTAGCTCGGGATGCAGGAGGGGTGTTCCCAGGCACCCAGGGTTGGTACCAGAGCAGGGAGCCCTCACTGGCATCAGCAGCAAGGCGCAGGAGCCGGGGCACACCGTGTCTCGACCGCAGAGACCCCGCAGGAGAGGGGCTGTGATGTGGTGGGATGCCGTGACAGGGACCTGGCAGTGATGGAGGGATGCCCATGGGGGAGCTCAGGGCTGTGATGGGTAGGAGGCAGCCCTATGGGGGGCTCCTCTAGTTTGGGCAACAGCGCATTGTCACCTTGGCAAACCCATCAGGGCCATGAGTGTGTGGCTCTGTGTTGGGGGGGTCAATCTCTCCCCCCCCCCCAGAAGCAGGCAGCCCCATGCAGGCTCCATCCTCTACCAAAGACAGGGCTCAGATGCTCACCTGCTGCATGGTTCTGCATCCCTTGCGGGAAGGGGGGTCAGGCAGGGCTGTGCCCCAGCATCCATCCCCAGGCCAGGTCTGGCAGAGGGAAGGCAGGGAGCTGCCGGCAGCACATCCCTGGTGCAGGAGCATCCCTGAGGGCACCGAACCCGGCTTTGGGGGGCAGACAGGGAGCTCGCTCCAGCAGCAGCAGGGCCAGGGCCTTGAGGGCTGCTTGTCCCAAAGAGGCAATGGGGTTTGCAGGCAGCACAATCCCAACACGATTGCCGTGCCATGAGTGAGCTGTCACGGCTCTCGGGAGCGTTCCCTGCATCGAGGCTCTCTGATGCCACGCAGGAGCTGGCAAAAGCAAGGAGCCCTGAAGCACCCGCAGGCCTTGGGAATGTCTCGTTTGGTGCTGGTTGCCCAAGACCAGGAGATGGCTACGTGGATGGAGGCCTCAAGTCACCCAGCCCTGCCCTCCTCCATTCCTGCCGGTCATCTTCTCTGTCTTCCTCCCCGCTTGTGTGCCTCTGTGTGTGTGATTAACCCAGGTTTCTGCTTGGTTTGAGCCTCAATCACCCGGTGCTTCCGTCTGTTTGCTCCCTTCTCCTCCCAGCATCTCCCCGACCGGGATGCAGCACGTGTGTGATCTGATGTGTGGCTTTCGGACCCCAGCCCTCCTCCCAGACACAGTTGCTCGTCCACCCTGCCCAGCCCTGTAGAAGCCAAATAGATGTGACCTTCATCCCATGGCACCGCTCTCAAAGAGCGAGGTGGCTAATGGGGCTCTTGTTCCCTTGATCCAGGAATAGCTCCACTATTGCTTCTGTGGGGATGAGTCACACAGAGCCAGCCCTGGCCGGCCCTGATGATGCCTGATGTGACATCAGTTCTGTCCCTGAATGGACCAGGCGCTCTCTGCAGTGGTCTCATTCCTGGCTCCGTGGCCAGCGCCGTGCGCCCGGCTCCTGCCCTGTTCGTGGTGCAGATACAACCACAGCAGCCCCTCCTCACCCCATCAGCTCAGGACCCACCAGGGATAAGACTCCGGAGCGGGAGAAGGGTTTGATTTTACCTTCCCCTTTCTTCCCAATGGATGCCCAGCGGGAAGGGCAGGTCCCTGTGTCTCCACCGACCACCATTCCCAGGAGCAGGTCCCTTTGCCATTGCAGGGCTGGACGGCCTCGGTGTGCGTTTGCAATGGGAGGATGGCTCCGGCCGTGCGCTCTGCCCCAGCCTGGACCCCCAGCACCTCCTGACCCTGTGTTTGCTTTCCAGGGCCGCCCTGGCCTCTGCCCATCAGTGCCACCCCCTTCCTCAGACCCTCAGCGTGCTGAAGAGCACCCCTCAGGTGAGGGGCATGCACACCATCATCAGGTAAAGCCCCCGCCGCCGTGGCTGCCCCGGGCTGGGATGGGGCTGGTGCTTTGGACTCCCACATCCACCCTGGGGACGTGGGACAGGGCAACGGTGGAGGAGCTGTGCTGAGAGCGCTCCATGGCCTTGGCTTTGCTACCACCGCGATGCGCATGGGTCCCATGCAAACAAGGCTCTGGGCAGGGGTTGACCTCGTCCACACATCCCTGGCTCTGGTCTGCAGCTCACGGTGCCTTTCCCTCCCCTCTAGAAACAAGGAGACCAGCAGGGACGAGTTCATCTTCTACTCCAAGCGCCTGATGCGGCTGCTGATTGAGCACGCGCTCTCCTTGCTCCCGTTCCAGGTGGGTTCAGGGCTGTGGCTGGGAGGCACCAGGCGCTGTGATTCCTCTCCCATTCCTGACCTGTAACTGCCGGGGAGCTGGGGTTGTCCTGGTGCTTCTCCTCCAGCCTTACCCCGTGTACCAGCCTTCTCCTCGTGGAGTGGAATAAGGCTCCCCTTGGCCACGGCTCCGGGAGCCACATCAGCCCCTGGTAACACTTCTCACCTGGCTTTTGTAGAGCTGCACAGTCCAGACCCCTCAAGGACAGGACTACGAAGGGAGGACGTACAGTGGGAAGCAAGTAAGTGGGAGCAGAAAGTACCGTTGGGACCAAAAAGCCCTATTTTAGACCATTGGAACTCGATCTTTAAGGTCCCTTCCAACCCAAACCACTCTGTGATTTGTGATTATACCCCATGGGGTCGCATCAAAAGCAAGGGCAGCCTGGGGCTTCCCTCAGGCCTGGGTTAGGTGTTTGCTCTCCTGCCTATGGTTGGTGACCAAGGTGCCATCAGCAGCATCCCTGTGCCGCTGTTGCCTTCGCACTGAGGGAAGCAGGGCTGACACAGCTCCCTTGAAAGGGCTGTGCTTTGGGGTTGCCCATGAGACACCCACCCCCCCCCCCCAGCGCCATATGGGTGCTGTGCAGCTCCCAGCCCATCCCTGTGCGCTGCAGATCACCGGGGTGTCCATCCTGCGCGCGGGGGAGACCATGGAGCCGGCGCTGCGCGCGGTGTGCAAGGACGTGCGCATCGGGACCATCCTCATCCAGACCAACTGCAACACGGGCGAGCCGGAGGTAGGGCCTTGGGGTGCCATGGGTGGTGCTGTGCGTGCCGGGGGGTGACTCAGGGCTCTGCCGATGGAGCTGGTGCGGGGAGGGGGTCCAAGGGCGTGCGCCAGCGCCTGGCTCCGAGCTGGGGTCTGAGAGATGGAGATGCAGGAAGGAGGCTTCACCCCTGCAAGAGGAGGGCTTCGGGTTTGTTCCGTCCGCCTGCAGGCTCTAAGCTGCCCCTTTCCCCCCTCCCCTTGCCCAGCTCCATTACCTGAGGCTGCCCAAGGACATCAGTGAGGACCACGTCATCCTGATGGACTGCACGGTGTCCACCGGCGCAGCGGCTATGATGGCAGTGCGGGTGCTGCTGGTATGGAGAACACCGGGAACGCCGCGTGGAGAGGGGGGTTTGTTCCCAAGTAACGTGCAGAGCATTTAGATTGGATCTAAGGAGGAAATTCTTTCCTGTGAGGGTGCTGAGGCACTGGAATGGGTTGCCCAGGGAGGTTGTGAATGCTCCATCCCTGGCAGTGTTCAAGGCCAGGTTGGACAAGGCCTTGGGTGCCATGGTTTAGTGTGAGGTGTCCCTGCCCATGGCAGGGGGTTGGAACTGGATGATCTTCAGGTCCTTTCCAGCCTGAGCTATTCTATGGATCTATGATTCTAACATCAGGCACGGCCATGGTGAGGGGCTTTGGGGTGAAACTGCCCCCTCCATGGGAAGGGTGGTGTGATGGGGGACAGCGCAAGCTGGGGTGACTGTAACCATGTGCTGACCAAGTCACCCCATCCTTGTGCCGTCGCTGATGGGATTTAGTTGGCTCTGTGATCAGTAACCCCAGCTGGCCACAGAGGGGAGCAGAAGATGTGGCTCCATTGGGTGCTTGGAATGCTGCTCGCTGGAGGAGTGGGCCCTGAAGTTCCACAGATACCCCAACGTGTCTCTGCCTTTATGCAGGATCACGATGTCCCAGAAGACAAGATCTTCCTCCTCTCCCTGCTGATGGCAGAGATGGGTGTCCACTCAGTCGCCTACGCTTTCCCCCGGGTGAAGATCATCACCACTGCTGTGGACAAGAAGGTGAATGATCTATTCCGGATAATCCCTGGCATCGGTGAGTATGTGGGCAGGAATGACCTGGTTTGGAGGGGGGGTTTGGTGCTTCTGGCCCGCTCACCAGAGGAAGTGAAGCCCTGGTTGTCAGCAGCACCTTAAGTGTGGTCTTATTGGACTCGGGTACCCACTGCCTCTCCTGGCTCCTGCTGCCACGTGGGTGCTGGAATCGATGCAGCCATAGCCTTGTTGGCAGCGGGAGCTGCTCCCCGTGGTCCTCCGCCAGCCCCAGATGGAGAAGCTGAGCTGGGCCATGGGGAGCAGCCCTGTGCCCACCCCATCCCCTAAGCTCCAAACCAAGCTCCCTGTGTTCTTGTGCCCTCACCTCCGCTGCACCAGGAAACCCCTGCCGACGGGTGCTCCCACGACCTCCGGGATGCTCCGGTTCTGCTGCTGCTCGAGCTGATGGATAAACCTGCTCCTGTTCCCTGCACTGTGACCGCATCTCCCTTCCTCCCCACAGGCAACTTCGGTGACCGGTACTTCGGCACGGATGCTCCTCCGGACTGGAGCGACGATGAAGATGCTCTCAGCACTTAGCTGGCCGGGCAGCTTCAGCACCGCACCTTAACCCCTTCAGCCCCCTCCTCACCGAGCAGAGATATTTTTTTGCAGCTCTTACATTGGAGATGTAGGGCCTATTTTTTCAGAGAACACAGATCCTGGTTTGTGCCCCAGCGTAGAGCAGAGGTAATTTATTTTAATTTAAATACTTGCCGATAGATAACTTATTGCAGAGGTTTTATAAAGGAAAAGAATAAATTTTTCTCTCTGGTTTCTCTTGTATGGAGCTGCTCCTCGTCACTTCCATCCGCAGCCCCCAGCTCCTGGTTGCTTCTCCTCAGGGAGCACTGAGGCTCTTACACCCCACCGAGAGCCTGTCTATGGGATGCGCTGGCTCTGCCTGCTGCTCCCGAGGCAGGGAGGGAGCCTCCACCTCATGGGAGCTGATGGGAGCAGAGAGCTCCCCGCTACCCCTCTTCAAGGGCAGGGTAACCCCCCTCAAAAGCCCCCACTCCCATTCCCCAGCTCCCTCCTCTCACTGCCGTACACCAAGGAGGCAATACCGTGCCCTAGCTCCAGGAGACGAGCTGGTACCAGCTCACCACGGCTGCAAGGAAGCTGAAGTTCAGCTCAGATCACATCACTCACTAGCTTAAGCAGCACCAAGTCCCTGCTCCGGTTCAGCAGCTGAAGTGCATCACATCTCACCCCAGCAGCAGCTCGCTCATCCCGAACCAGAGCTGCTCAATACACGGTGGGCAGCAGGAGCATCTCCTGGTGGTCTCCAGGAAGCTGTAAGCAGGCTTAAGGAGGCTTTGACACCAATGCAGCATCCCTGTGCCAAGAGGAGCATCGGGGTGGCTCCGGAGGGGTTTGATCTGTCAGGAGGAAGGGGGATGTTCTCCTTGCCCACATGCAGTGACCCGGTGTGGGCTCAGGTGCGGTGAGCCCACAATAGAGACATCCTCAAGGACCCGGCTCCATGCGGGCACCCGGAGCCAGCACAGCCACAGCGGCAGCACCGGGTATGGGGAGAGCAGCCATGGGATGAGGGCAGCAGCACCGGGTATGGGGGGGAGCAGCCATGGGATGAGGGCAGCAGCACCGGGTACGGGGGGAGCAGCCATGGGATGAGGGCAGCAGCACCGGGTATGGGGGGGGGAGCAGCCATGGGATGAGGGCAGCAGCACCAGGTACGGGGGGAGCAGCCATGGGATGAGGGCAGCAGCACCGGGTACGGGGGGGAGCAGCCATGGGATGAGGGCAGCAGCACCGGGTACGGGGGGAGCAGCCATGGGATGAGGGCAGCAGCACCGGGTATGGGGGGGAGCAGCCATGGGATGAGGGCAGCAGCACCGGGTATGGGGGGAGCAGCCATGGGATGAGGGCAGCAGCACCGGGTATGGGGGGGAGCAGCCATGGGATGAGGGCAGCAGCACCGGGTATGGGGGGGAGCAGCCATGGGATGAGGGCAGCAGCACCGGGTACAGGGGGAGCAGCCATGGGATGAGGGCAGCAGCACCGGGTATGGGGGGGGGAGCAGCCATGGGATGAGGGCAGCAGCACCGGGTATGGGGGGAGCAGCCATGGGATGAGGGCAGCAGCACCGGGCACATGGAGGAGCCCAGGGCCGGGGGCTCCTTTCTACACCGTGCTCAAGCCACCGTCGTCCTCCATGCACCAAGGCCCAGCAGACCCTGCTTGAGCAGCGCCAGCAGCATCCTTGAGGGACACAAGGCCTCGTGTGGGTCTTGAGCCCTGTGGAGATCCCACAACGCTTCCTTGGAGGGAGAGGGGGGGGAAGCAACATCCTCCATCCCAATCCACGCACCCAGACCCCTTTGAACACCATGGATGCAGCCTCTCGTAGCAGCCCTCCATTTGTCCTCAGCAGATCTGCATCTTTCCCCAGCAGATCCCTGTTTATCTCTGAAGTTCTGCACTTTTCCTTCAGCACACCTTTTTCGTCAGTAGATCCATGTATTCCCTCACCAGATCCACGCTTTCCCTTTGCAGATCCACCTTTTCCTTCAGCACATCCACACTTTCCCTTAGGACATCCACAGGTTTGGCCACCACGCAGCCACGCTCTGCCTCAGCAAACCCAACCCCTATGGCCGGCTGCTCCCACCTCTCAACGCGGCACCTTCCCCTCCCCTCCTTGAGGTGCCAATGGTGACTTGAGCCCCAACCCTGTCTCTGGTGGCTTTGACCCATCCCCATCACCCGACCCCCCTGCACCACAACCATCTCTATGAGGTTCAGTGTGTTTGGGAGCGGTGCTGGCAGCAGCATCACATCGGAAACCCTGCGTGGGAGGGATGCGGGCGCGCTCCCCAGGCCAGCCATGCTGCTGACAGCAACACGACGTGCTCCTCCCTTACCCAGGGACCCATCTGAGGCATCAGGGGCATCCCACCGGGGCCACCGGTGCTGCCCACGAGGGTCACACCGTCTACAGTGACAGTAAATTAAAGCAGCCAAAAAAGCCTTCTAAAGGTATTTGATGTGAGGGTGCTGAGGCGCTGGCACAGGGTGCCCAGAGAAGCTGTGGCTGCCCCATCCCTGGCAGTGTTCAAGGGGCTTGGCACAACCTGCCCTAGTGGAAGGTGTCAGTGAGCTTTACGGTCCTTTCCAACCCGAATCATTCCATGGTTCCATGATTTCTTGCCCATGGGATCGTTTACATCCCCCTACCGCAGCCAGGGGTCACCCCATCTATGCAGGACCCCCAGCCTCAGCATCACCCACAGACACAGGATGGGCTTTGCGTGACTTCCTGCCCAGCGTCCGGAGCAACCCAAACCACATCGGGTCTGACGGGCAGCAGAGGCTCTTCACCACCACTCCCTCCTCACCAAAAATAGACCGGAGCAGTTAAAAAGAAGAAAAACCAACAAAAAAGAGAACAAAATCGGCTTGACCATCAAAGGCATCGCCCTCATCCCGAGGCGGGGGCCAAGGGAGGACAACTTTTGGGTTGCTTTTCTCCTCCTTGCAGCAGATGGGGTTGGTTTTCTTTGCAAGAGATGAAACATCCCCACCAGCCCATGGTAACCGCCTGAAGCACCTCCATTGCTGCTGCCTGCCCCCTTATGGGCTCGGTGGGGCTGGAAGGCAACGCAGGGCTCAACCAGGTCAGAACAAAGGACTCATCTTCCTTCGGAGGCTGTTTCCTATCTGCGCAGAAAGAGGCAGAACCCGTGGGCTGAAGCCTGCACTGCTCGCCCCATGGCTCATCCCAAAACGCAGCCACCCACTGCAGGAGCGGGCTGCGCTGCTGCCCCCCAACAGCTCCCTGCGAGGCACAATCCTGCCCCATCGCTGCACAGAAGCTTCGTTTCTGTGCTATAAACCGCGTTACAAAGCAGGGTTTGCATTGAGGACGCTGCTTTGCTCACGGTGGGGGGGGTTGTTCAGCACAAGGCATCATCAAACCAGCAGTGGAAAATGGGCTGCTCCGAAGCTGCTGCGTGAGGGGTGCTCGGGGCAGGATGCTCACAGCGCACCCGACACTGACGTCTCCGCTTGGAAACGGCTTCACCAGCACCCGGAGCTGAGCTCGCACCTGAAAGCGGCCCTTGGCCGGGCTCCCAGCGGCACTCCTGAGCACCAAGGACACGGAAAAGGCTTCATCTGCCCCCAGCAAACACCCAGGGATGGTTCATTGGGGACGCCCCCCCCCCGGCCCCTGCCCTGAGCAACTGCAGCAGGGAGAGAAAGGGCTGGGGAGGAGCCCGAGGAAGGGATGCGAAGCACAGGAGAAACCCGGGCTCTGCTGCGGTGGCCACGGGTCGAGCTTCCAGCGTTTGGGATTTGGGAAGCTGCTCCCTGTTTTGAGACGTTTCTCCCTGGTTTGGGATGCTTATTCTTGTTCTGGGGCGTTTCTCCTTGTTTGAGATGTTTCCCCCTGGTTTGGGATGCTTCTCTCTGTTTTGGGGACATTTCTCCCTGTTTTGGGATGCTTACCGTTGTTTAGGGCTATTTCCCCTTGTTTTGGGGCATTTCTCCCTGGTTTGGGACATTTCCCCCTGTTTTGGGATGCTTCTCTCTGTTTTGGGCCATTTCTTCGTGTTTTGGGATGTTTCTCCCTGTTTTGGCATGCTTCTCCTTGATTTCAGACATTTCTCACTGTTTGGGGACATTTATCCCTGTTTTGGGATGTTTCTCCCTGTTTCGGGATGTTTCTCCCTGTTTTGGGATGTTTCTCCCTGTTTTAGGATGTTTCCCCCTGTTTTGGGATGCTCCTCTCTGATATGGGGCATTTCTCCCTGTTTTGGGACATTTATCCCTGTTTGGGGACATTTCTCCCTGTTTTGGGACATTTCTTCCTGTTTTGGGACATTTCTCCCTCTTTTGGGACATTTCTCCCTGTTTGGGGACATTTCTCCCTCTTTTGGGACATTTCTCCCTGTTTTAGGACATTTCTCCCTCTTTTGGGACATTTCTCCCTGTTTTGGGACATTTCTCCCTGTGTTGGGACATTTCTTCCTGTTTTGGGACATTTCTCCCTCTTTTGGGACATTTCTCCCTGTGTTGGGACATTTCTCCCTGTTTTGGGATGCTTATTCTTGGTCCGGGAGCCCTTCACAAGCCCCATGGGTGCAGATGCCTCAGCCATGCTCAGGACCACGCAGCCGCCCTGCTCTTCCCGCTGCCCTTGTGCAGGCAGAGACAAGACCCTGGCGACCAAACTGCTCAGTGCCAAGCACCATCCGCGGCAGCACAGCACCACCCGGGCCGGGGCTGGTTGTGCCGGGGTTCTGTCGGCACAGGGTTCAGCACACACACACGTTCAGTGCCCTCCAGCAGCCATTCCCAGCTCCTCTCATTCCTTTCCATCCTCATCCCTCCTGTTCTATCTGCTTCATCAGGATGCTCTGAAACTCGGTGCCGCATCCTTGCCAAGCAGCGCCGGGGGCTGCAGGAGTGCTTCAGGGGCTGTTTCACGTCCCAGAGCCCAGGAATCCCATCAGAAAATGAACACAATTCCATCTTCCTTTCCCTCTGCTGCTTCAATATTAACTCACGGGGAGCAATCGGGTACAAAGCAGCAGATGCTCACACACCACGGCTAGGCAGGCAGTCACATCCATTGATGTGACCATTGGTTTTGATCCATAGCACCCCAAGCTGTGCTGGGGAAGGGTGTCTTTAGCATGGAGCACCCATGGGTGCAGGCTCCCCACCGGGTAGCATGGGGTTGGCTCGTGCCAAGGGCACAGGTCCCTGCTGCGCATCCCACTGTTGTTCGCCTCTGATGGAGATAAGTGGGCGCTGGGAAAAGCATGGGTGTTAAAAGCATGGAGCAGAGGGAAACCCCCTGGATCCGGAGTACCCCTCCTCTGCTTTTGATGAACTGAAAGAAGAAACAAAGAGCATCAAGGTCCCCTCCTTTCCTTTCTCATGCAAGCAACGGCTGCGGTGGCACAGGAGGGTTCGAGCAACCTTCTCTTGATGGGTTCAGCGCAGCTGGGCAGCCCAGACTGGGCAAACTCCTTCATTCTGGCCCAAACAGGGAGCAAAACCCAAAGCCCTGAGATGAGGGCCTGCGGGGCAGGGATGGGGATGGGCTGGCAGCTCCCCCGTGCGATTCCATCCCCAGGGACCGCAGGAGATGGGGCACAGGATGGAGATCTCCACGTGCACCAGCAGGACCCTGAGCCTGCTGCACCACCGCTGAGGTGGGTGAAGGATGTGACTCAGTGGGTCCATGGTCGGCACTGACCACCGGTGCTGGTACCGCAGCAGCTCCTGCGCTCACCGCAGCCTTGATGGTGCAGAGGGATGAGCTCGGGAAGAGCTGGATGTGGCTCCACAGCCCCTCTGCCATCGGGAAGGGTCACTTGGACATGGAGGAAGGCAGCAAAGCAACCCCAGGTCCTCAAGCCCTTGGACTACCCCCACCCACAGACACCACTGCTTACGCCGCAGCCCCATTTCAGCTCAGCAAGAGGCACCGGGGGCGTTTTACACCCTCTAAATAGCAGGGATCAGCACAGAGCAGAGTGAGGCCCTTTGGTAGCATCCGTGTTTTCATGGCAGGCAGTTTTCCACCTTGTCCTTTGCTCTCCTTTGCTCTACAGCCAAAACAGCTCTTTGGGCATGGTAAGGAGAAAGGAAAGGCCCAAATGCATCCATCCCCTCCAGATCTGCTCTCTTAAAGCCATAGGAGCTGCTCTCCACTCTGTTTGGCCTCCTTGGAGGGTCTGCTGGCTGAGCTGGAGTGGCTTTAGGGTGGCAAGGGAGCAGACACACACCGCAGGGCAGGATGGAGCATTGCCTCACGCTCTGGTTCCATTCAGAGAAGCAGCACTTAGGAAACACCCCGAGTTTGATGGGTAGGGTGGAAATGAGGGACGGGACCTCCCCATCCCCTAAAGAGCAGGGAGAAGGCACCCAGAGGAGCTTCACGCCCAGGCTGGACCCAAGCACCGGAGGATGCTCCGCACCTCCCGCATCCAGCACATCCCTCCTCACCTCCCCAGCGCTTTCTCCCTTGCAATGGAGTGAAAAGAGCCCCCGGAGCGCAGCCCCGGGCTGGGGCTCGGTGGCTTTGGGGGTTTTGCTGCTTCCCTCCCCTCTGCCCGTCCAGTGTGTAATGGAAAGTTCACCCCAGCGCCCGCTGCACAAACAGGAAGCCCGCAGAGCGCGGCAGCGCTGCAGCCGTGGGGCAGGGCTATAACAGACACCGGGGAGGGGGGTGGCAGGGTGCAGGAGAGGGGACACAAAGGGACGAGGAGCTGGGATCTACCTCCCCTCCTGGACCGCGTCCTCGCAGGTAAGGCAGGGGCTGCCCTGCAGCATCCTTATCCCCCTGATGTGGTTCCCAATGGTTCTGTGGCTTCCCCGCCGCATCCCTGCTTGGCTCCGTGCTGCGTTAGGAATGCTCCTTCCAGTCCTCAATTCCCAGCTAAAAAGCTCTTGGAAGCCCCTCTCTTCTCTGAGGTTACTTTGCACTGGGTGAGGTGGGCAGCGCCGGCAGCAAGGACCCAAACGTGCACCAGCCGTTGACTTAACTGCGCCTAAACCCCCATGGGAAGGAGCCCGGGTGCTTCCCTTCCCATCAAATCCATGCGCACAGATCCTGCCCTCAGGGTGGCTTTGATTTCTGGTGTCGGCTCCGAGGGAAGCTGCAAGGATCCCTTAGCGCTGGTACCGCACTGAGAGGCGGTGGCTGCCCCAGCCCTGGCTCTGGGTTGAAGATGTCACTGTTCATTGCATGGGCTTGGACTGGATGAGCTTTGAGGGTCCCTTTCCAACCCATTCTAACGGGGGGGGTGAGGAGGAATCCGCTGCTGCCCCATTGATCTGCTCCATCTTTACTAAACCTTAACGCTGGAAACTCGCTCTGTTTGGCTTTTCCTCTTCCTTCTGTCTCTGCAAGCCCACACAAAGCTCAAGCACCAGCAAGAGCCCGAGATTGCAGGAGAGCTATTAGAGAAGCTAAAGCTTCGCTGCTGCTCCGCATCCCCTTCGTGCCTGCCTGGTTCCTCTCTCCTTCGCTCCCGAGCGAACCCATTGCAACAGCCTCGGGGTGCCTGCAGGTGCCTCCAGCCCGCTCCATGCGGCACACGTGGGAATGCGTCAGGATCCAAAAACAAAGCCAGAAACGCGGGCAGGGGCTGAAAATGGATCACGGCTTCCTCCGTGCCTCTCGCTGACAGCTTCCGAAGCCCCGCTTGCACGGAGCTTGTCAACACCGAGCTCGGAGCATCCTCCGAGGGCGCTCGTTTCGGTTGAGGAGCTTTCAGCCTTCATTTTTCCGCGCTAAGGGCAAATCAGGCTCCCAGAAACGGCAGCCCCACATCCCCTTCCCCAGGGAAGCCGCTTTCAGCGTCCCATAGCGGGAAGCAGCCAAAGTGGGGGCTGTACCCGCCTTGTACCTGCAGACACAGGCAGAAGATTCCTGTTGTTCCTCATCCCCAAATTCAAGGCAGCCCCCGCAGGCTCCGCTGCTCGCAATGAGGGGAGGGGGATCTGCTCTTCCCTGCCTGGAGCAATGGTCCAAGGAATGGCAGCAAGGGAAGAGCATCAGACACGAGGGCAGCCTGAGGACCGGGAGGTGCTGGGGGGGGGGGTGGTCCTATGGGGCAGGCAGGCTCCCCATCAGTGATGCTTCCACTCAGTCTGAGTGCAGACTGAGCCCCCTGCAGCCCCACGCATGGCTCTGCTCCCAGCCTGACCCCCATGTCCCAGTTTAGCAGCGGCACTGGGATCTCAGCCCCTCCATGCCCATGGGGCTGGGCTCTGCCCCACGCAGCCGGATGCAGGGCTCTGTGCCACCGAACCCGGCTGCTCCACGTGCTCCTCTCCCATCGCCCATGGAGGGCAGCCGATACCTTCCCATTCCCAAACAGCTCCCATCCAAGAGGCTGGAGCACTCCCGGGCATCCCTGCTTTTAATAGGGAGATAAATGCACACCGGAGGGAAGCAGGGCCAGGGTTTTGAATGCCCCCCGCTCCTGGGCTGACCTTCCTTTCTGCACCCATCAAAGCAAAGGCAAAGTTTTCCTCTGGGACTGGGTGGCTGCGGATGCTAGGATCCATTGGAAAACGGGTACCGGGTAACCCAGAGCAGAGCATCCCGCACCCCATGGGCTGTTGAACCCATGGGCACGGCCATTGAGCTGCCACGTGGCTGCACGGGCCCTTCTCCTGCTCCCCTCCCGCAGCACGCTCCTTGGGATGCTGAGCCCAGGAACAGCCCCGGGAGCTGCTGTGGGTGGTGGGAATGAGAGCGAAGGGGAAAGCAGGGGTTCAGCCCTGACAGACCCCCTCCTTTTGCCCTGCGACAGCCTCGGATCCATGCACTGAGGAGGCCCGAAGGGGAGAACAGCCTCACACCAGCATCCCTATGGGCAGGGGCTGCTCCATGCAGAGCGCAGGGATGGAGAAGAGCTGGAGCAGAAGAAACAAGGGGCTGGTTCTCAGCTTTCCCTTCCAAAGGCCTCAGAGACCGGGGGGTCTGGGGGAGCACATGGTGTGGGGCAGGGGATGATGTGGGGCAGGGGATGTGGGATCCGACAGCTGCCCAAGTGAGGGGCACCTCGAGGACTGTCTAACCTGAGAATGGTGAAACACGAGACTCAATCTCAGGTCCGTCAGCCCATGAGATGCCTTCTCCAGAGCAGGATGGGCAGCGCCGGAGCCCTAACCCTAACCCTAACCCTAACCCTAACCCTAACCCTAACCGGTTCCTGACACACATGGGCCGGATGGGGAGGAGCAGGGGGGGTTATACTCGTGTGAACCCTGCTTTGGGATGCTGAGGGAGGAGCGGGGCGGGTGCCAAGGAGCAAAGTGGGTGGCAAATCCCACCCAATTCCTTTGGAGAAGCTGCTGGAAGCCGCCACGGTCGGCGAAGCTCCGGGTGCTCAAAGCTCCTAATTGGGAACCTCTCTGCCCCGCAGCAGCTCCAAAGCCAAGGCGGGACTTTGGCATCCCTAAAGCATCATTAAGGCATCGCTCCCAAGGGACGGTGACATCCCAAAGAGGGACGTTAATGAGTCCCCAGGCAGCGGCGGGGCCCTTCATAGCGTGTCAGTAACGTACGAAGGGAGCAGAGAAAGGAACGCGTGCCTTTAACGCCTTCCAATTGAGCTCCCAAAGCAAGCAGGAGCACAAGTCCCACTTGTGGGATTCCGCCTCTTCCCTACGATTAAATGCCTAATCCTAAAGCATACGGACTGAATGGAAAATGGGCTTAGAGCATCGCCAGCCCCAGTGCTGGCCCTGGGGGTGAGGGATGAACCGAGCTGCGTCTCCCCATGTCCATGAGGGTGTCGGTGCCGGAGCAGCTCTCCCTGCCCAGAGGGACCGGGTTGTTCCTTTGGTACCCAAAGCCCCATGAGTGATGCTCTGGGCATCAGCCCCCTCCCCGCTGCAGGCTCTGGTCCTCAGTGCTCCTTCTGCACCCTCACAGGGAAGAGCTTCTGCCTCAGAGCTCATCTCCATCTCCCCTCTGGCGGGTTCAAGCCATTCCCCTTGGCCTGTCCCTATATCCTTTATATCCCAAAGCCCCTCTCCAGGTTCCCTGCAGCTCCTTTAGGCACTGGGGCTGCTCTCAGGTCCCCCCTTAAGGAACCTTCTCCTCTCCAGGCTGAGCGCGGCCGCAGGTGGGGACAGGAAACTGCAGCGTTCTCGATGCTTCAGTGAAGAAAAGAACCCACAGAACGCAGCGGGCACAAAGGGGGAGGCTGATGATCCCCCCCCCACACCTTGGCTGCTGCACTGAGGGGTCCCCAAACCCCTCAGCCCTAGTCAGTGTCCCTCCGGGAAGCAGGAGGTGCTTTGGGGGCGGCTCCTGACCCGGAGCAGGCTGTGGATGCTCTTTGCCATCCACGCGGGTTCGATTTAACGCGGCTCGTTTGGGGCTTGGGGTGCCTTTGACCCAAATCCCAATGGAATTTGGTATCCCTGGGGGAAACCTCCCCCTGAAGAGCTCAGGGGTGAGCCCGTGCACGTGTGTGCATCCCGGATGGTGATGCTCCATGGGGGGATCCAGAGCAACGAGGGGGGATCCGTGTCAGAGCACACGGGAATACATCCCATGGGAGCAGGGGGCTCGGGCGCTGGTCCTGCTGCAGCCCTGTCATACACAGAGGGTCTGTCCTGCACACACATGTACACACGTGTACACACATGTAAACACATGCACACACATGTACACACGTGTACACACAGGTACACACAGGTACACGTATGCACACACATGTACACACATGTGCACACAGGTACACACATGCACACACATGTACACACAGGTACACACAGGTACACACAGGTACACACAGGTACACGTATGCACACACGTGTACATATATGTACACACATGCTCACACATGTACACGTATGCACACACATGTACACACGTGCACACACATGTACATATATGTACACAGATGCTCAAACATGTGCATATATGGACACACATGCTCACACATATACACACACACGTGCACACAGGTACACGCATGCGCACACATGTACACGTATGCACACACATGTACACGTATGCACACACATGTACATATATATTCACACACATGCTCACACAGGTACACATATGCACACACATGTACACACGTGCACACACATGTACATATATGTACACAGATGCTCAAACATGCACATATATGTACACACATGCTCACACATATACACACACGTGCACACAGGTACACGCATGCGCACACATGTACACGCATGCACACACATGTACACGTATGCACACACATGTACATATATATATTCACACACATGCTCACACATGTACATACATGTACACACATGCTCACACATGTACACACACGTGCACACAGGTACACGCATGCACACACATGTACATATATTCACACACATGCTCACACATGTACACACGTGCACATACGTGTACATATGCACACACATGCACATGCACCCCTGGTTACCCCCTAACTCCCACCCCCCCCACACCCCTCTGACACACACAGGAGCCCCCCTCAAACCGTGTGTGCCCCCCACACCCCATAGACCCCCCCACAAGCCCCAAGCACTCACCCCTTGCCCCCATGTACCCTTAGCCTCACCTGCCCATGACCCCCATATTCCCCCAGGCTCATTCCCATGATCCCTGTGCCCCCCCCCAACTCTTACCCCCATGAACCCCCACGTGCCCCCCCAGACCCGACCCTCCCCGTTCCCTCCTGGGCTCCCCCAGACTCTCCCCCTTTGACCCCACAATGCCCCGTGTCCCCCCACGCTCCCCCATGTACCTCCATGTACTCATATATATACCCATAGACCCATATATATACCCACAGACCCAGGTACCTCCATATACCCATATATATATACCTATAGACCCATATATATACCGATAGATGCAGGTACCTCCATAGACCCGTATATATACCCATAGACACATATATATATCCATAGACTCAGGTACCTCCATATACCCATATATATACCCATATACATACCCATATATATACCGATAGATGCAGTTACCTCCATATACTCATATATATACCCATATACATACCCATATGCCCATAGACCCATATATATACTCATAGACCCATGTACCTCCATATACCCATACCTGTATACATACTCATAGACCCATAGACCCATGTACCTCCATATACCCATACCTGTATACATACCCATAGACCCATAGACCCATGTACCTCCATATACCCATATATATACCCATAGACCCATACCTATACCCACAGACCTGGATACCTCCATATACCCATATATATACCCATAGACCCATACCTGTACCCACAGACCTGGATACCTCCATATACCCATATATATACCCACAGACCCATATATAAACCCACAGACCCATATATAAACCCATAGACCCATACCTATACCCACAGACCCATGTACCTCCATATACCCATATATATCCCCATAGACCCACATCTATACCCATAGCCCCATGTACCTCCATATACCCATATATACCCCCATAGACCCACATCTATACCCATAGCCCCATGTACCTCCATATCCCCATATATATCCCCATAGACCCACATCTATACCCATAGCCCCATGTACCTCCATATACCCATATATATCCCCATAGACCCACATCTATACCCATAGCCCCATGTACCTCCATATACCCATATATACCCCCATAGACCCACATCTATACCCATAGCCCCATGTACCTCCATATCCCCATATATATCCCCATAGACCCACATCTATACCCATAGCCCCATGTACCTCCATATCCCCATATATACCCCCATAGACCCACATCTATACCCATAGCCCCATGTACCTCCATATACCCATATATATCCCCATAGACCCACATCTATACCCATAGCCCCATGTACCTCCATATACCCATATATATCCCCATAGACCCACATCTATACCCATAGCCCCATGTACCTCCATATACCCATATATACCCCCATAGACCCACATCTATACCCATAGCCCCATGTACCTCCATATACCCATATATATCCCCATAGACCCACATCTATACCCATAGCCCCATGTACCTCCATATACCCATATATATCCCCATAGACCCACATCTATACCCATAGCCCCATGTACCTCCATATACCCATATATATCCCCATAGACCCACATCTATACCCATAGCCCCATGTACCTCCATATACCCATATATATCCCCATAGACCCACATCTATACCCATAGCCCCATGTACCTCCATATACCCATATATATCCCCATAGACCCACATCTATACCCATAGCCCCATGTACCTCCATATACCCATATATATCCCCATAGACCCACATCTATACCCATAGCCCCATGTACCTCCATATACCCATATATATCCCCATAGACCCACATCTATACCCATAGCCCCATGTACCTCCACGTGCCCCCCATGTACCCCCGCGTCCCCCCCAGGTGTCGCCGCGGCTCCCGGGTCCCCCCGCCCGTTCAGCACCGCGGACAGCGGCCGCCGCC
>NW_026916054.1:0-28076 GCF_034315485.1 Pezoporus occidentalis
TGACCATGGCTGGGAGCAGCAGCATCTCCCTATGGAATACCAGGAGCCCCGGAGCCTGGTGCCACTCACCCACAGCTGTCCCAGGAGCCATGCACCAGCCAGGCCAATGCCAGCAGGATGAAGACATGGAGCAAAGCCATCGCTGCCATCACCGCTGAGGGTGACCCCAAGGTGCCACCAAGGTGCTGCCACCACCACTGAGGGTGACACCAAGGAGCTGCCACCAAGGAGCTGCCACCAAGGAGCTGCCACCAAGGAGCTGCCACCAAGGAGCTGCCACCAAGGAGCTGCTACCACCACTGCGCCCAAAGCACAACTGCCCCAGGGATACGGGTGCTGGATACAGGTCCCTTGGTGCTGCGGCTGATGTCATAGAGAGGCAGGTTTCATGGGGGGGCTATGGGGGATTCCATGGAGGGTTCCATGGGGGGATGGAGGGGGTGTGATGATGGATGGGGGGCACCCAAAGATGGATGGGGGCACACCAAAGGGCAATGGAAGCAGATGGGGGCACCCAAAGGCTCAAACAAGCACATGGGAGCCCGCCAAAAGGACCAGGAAGGTGCCCAAGGAACCGCAAGGATGAGGGATGCAGGGGGCAGAAGCAGCATCCCCATGGAGCAAGGTCCCTGGTGAGGATTTATCCCACACTGATCCCAAAACCACCGCTGTTTGCCCCTCAAAAGCACCCAAAATCCTGGGATTTGGTGGGCAAGGAGTGGTGAAGGGGTTGTCCTTATATCCCAGAGCCTGGAAGCAGGATCTGGCAGCAGCAGCCTCCGTGCAGCCCCGGATCCAAGGACATGGCTGCTGCCCCAGAAGCAGCTTCCCACCCATTCCATGCAGATGAAGAAGAAACAAAACAAAGCTACCTCTCCTTCCTCCTGTGGTACAAACCAGATAAAGGAACCGATCTGAGCTAAAATTAATTCAGCAAAGAACTCACAAAAACTGAATCACAAACCCATGCAGGTCAGGTAGATGTTACCATTTTCAAAAGGAGGAGACAAAGGAGCCACCTGAAGGGGTGCCTGAGCAGGAGCTTTAGGAGCCAAAAGCAGAAGCTGGGCCAATCATCGAGACAGCTGCTCAAGATATTCAATGGCTTTGCTTTAGCCATTTCAACCAGACATTGTCAGAGCGCAACACAACTGTTACCTAGCAAGACACTGTTATCTTAGCAAAGAGCAAGCACACAGTTCTACTCAGGCTGCAGAACAAAACTGCAGAAGTACCCATTAAAAGCTGGCAACCACATTAACTTTATGCTCATTCCATGAAATGCATTATTCATTTTTATTCCTCTTCTTCCAATAAAACTGCTCAGAACAATGACTCACATCTAAGCATACTAACCTAGAATCCTTCAGTTTCCATATACGCAAAGGAACCAATGTCATTACTAAGCTCTTAAAGGAAAATTGCCCCAGGCTGGTCTGTAGTATTATCAATTCTATCTAGACTTATACAGAGATAGGCAACAAAGGGGTTTCGGGTTGATAGCTGCAGTTGCCACTGCTGCATTTTCCTCCTGTCCACTGCCACTTCCAGAAAATCTGATTTGAGGACACAAAGCAAAAGTTGAGCAGGCAAGAGACAGAATGGACACTACAGGACTGCAGCAAAATAATGAAATGAATGTGATTTTGGAAGCACACCAAGTTCTTTAGACACTAAATAATGCAGTTCAACCAAGAAACACAAGGTTGCTTTCACTTGTATTGTTCTCCTGTCTTGCAGTCTAAATTCAGCTGGTGTGAATGCAGTAACATGGGCAGGCTTCACTTGACAGGGGAGCGTCCTAGCTCACAACAAAGAATGCATTATGCATAGCTTCACCGCTGTTCACCTGAACAGTTACATTACAGTAAGACTAGGTACATCTGTCTACAGCGCTGCTGGCACACAGCTGGGTGCAAATGCAGTTTAAGCTATTTCAGCCACACTGAAGCAGAAGGGGAGGTTCTGGTAGGTGTTCCAGCCTGTTCATCTCCCCATTTGCCACCAATGAACAGGTTCACTGGTAGCAAATATAAAGGCTGAGTTGAAGAAGTATTTTAACTCCATAAACAACGTCAAATGGAAGCTTTAGGAAAATCTAAACGAGTCAATCTATGTAAAAAAGAACAGCATCTTTTTAGGTTTTAGTATCTCTGCTTAACACGAAAGGAGTGCTTGGCTCCAGAAGTGCTGTCATGAAAAACACTTTTCTTACTCAGCAGACCAAAGTGGAATACAAAATACAAAGCTCAGCTTCAACAGTCATCGTTGTGCCCATGCTATCAATTACAATAAAGTAGCAATAATGCTAGGAAAAACGCAATCCCAGATCCATCTTTTTCTTTCTAAGACAGCTGAGGACTGTGTGAGAAAGTACAACCTGAGCAAGCTGAAGTTAAACTAGTAAATGTCAGAAGGAATGCGCAGTAAAAATATTTCAGAGTCAGAACTGAATGCAATAAACACCTAGAACTAAAGATAGGAGAAAAGATCTCTTCTTCGGGATTTTTGTTCTGGCTTGGTTTTGGAAGGGTTTTCTGTTGTTGTTTTGGTTGTTCGTTGGTTGGTTGTTTTTTTTAACGGAGGTATGTGCAAATTTACTACTGGGGGAATGGATCCCTGTTCAAACAGATAACCGATATATGACTAATATCAGAAAAATAAGAAAAGTCCTTAATATAGGAAGATGAATTGCAGAGTTAAATGATGGTATGCTGCAGGCAGGGATTACCAGTCACATCGTACGCAGAAACAAACTTGCACCCTCTCTCCCATGCAGTGAAATATATAACATGATTTGTAGGCTGGTGTCAAATGTCACCATGTCTTTCCGAGAGTAGCGTATGACAGCACCAAGGACTCAATGATGATTTGCTTAACTGTAAAGCCAACCAATTGAAAACCAATCTGAACAAAAACCAAAGCAAAATAAATGCCTTTTGTTGGTAAAAAACCAAACCAATCAACAGGTGAGAAAACAGAACAGGAAAAAAACATTGCACTGTCTCAGATTAATACAACAAAAATCAGAAACTCTAGATGTCACTAAATGCAATGAAGTTTGAGAGCCATACTCGTAACTAGAAACCTTATCTGTCTGCACCTGCAACATTTTGAATGAAAGACTGGCTGCAGTAGCATGGAAAATATTTGCTAAGGTGGACGCTTCTCAAGCATTACACACTATTTCTGACAGTCAAAGAAGCCAACATTTTCCCAAGGCTCTGTGAATCAAGTTTGAATTTGATGACTGATTTCTTCAAAGATGTGACGACAGTTGGCAATGATCCAGCCCAATGCTGCTGGGAATGAGCAGGATTTTGCCCTGAACCTGCTGACAAATTCTAGGGCCCCAAGCAGTGCCAGTGAAGAGCTGTTACTGACTCTCAGTATTGTCTCCTGTTGACTTCAGTCAGTCTGAGAGCTTTAGACTGGCAGAAAGGCCAGAAAAACCTAGAAGGGAAAATGAGGAAAGGCAGACTGGAACATGCCGAGGAGATTGACAAGAGACTGAAGTTCTGTGCACGGCTATTTCAGCCTGAAATCTGGAACAGAATCAGATGGGAAACTGCTCAGGGACAGAGAGACTTTCTGTGGCAGAATGGTTAGAGAAAGAAAGCTTGACTCTTAAATCTGTGAAGGCAGAGAATGAGAACAACTCAGAACATGGGGGAGTGGGGCAAGAGATGGCAATGGGGAAGGCCAAAAGGAAAAGTCACTACCAGGAATTCTACCTTTCACAAAAGGATGAGTGCCTGTCTTGGTAATCCCGCTGTGTCTTTAACTTAATTTTTGCATATATAAAATTTATTTTGTTATGCTTATTTAGGAAAGGCATGTGCTCTCTTCTTTAATATATCCTACATCAGGTGCAAGGTTCTTTTTATTCCTCTGGAAGATAGGTTGGACGTGTGCTGTCTACAATAGGTTTTTCTAACGTATTCACATTACATGTAAAAAGCTATTAGAAAGAAGCTGCGAAATTGGCCAACAGAACTCTGAACTTCAAGTCTACCGACCAAACCTGAGTATCAGTTGCATCTATTAAACAGTGGGCAGTGGGAGGGGAATAGGTTTATTCTTAAAAACAAAACCAGAAAGAACTGTAATTACCCAAGTAATTTCAATCTTTTATTTTTGAAGGTGTCACTGTTAAATTTAAAACACTGACATACTGCATAGTGAAAAAAAATCTGTTACAAATACAATTAAATATAAAAAACTCCAAAATTAAAAATTGGAGAAATGTTATTCACAGACAAAAAACAACCCAAACCAAAACAAAAAAAAAAAAAAAAAAGAAAGGGGGGGGGGAGAAAAAAGAAAGAAATCTAGGATAAAATTTTGACCCTTCAAAGGAATTTAAAAAAAAACCCACCAATACCTCGTTGACTTCAGTGAGGGTAGGATATCACCTACTAACGACTCAGTTCTGTCAACACTCTAGGCTGTGCAGTCTATTCATTGGAAATGCTGTCATGAGTAAGAGAGGCCTCAGATAAAGAGCTTCATGCTACCTTCCTTCTTGAAATGCTTTTAAGCATCCGATTTGCTTAAATAGCCTACAGCAAGACTTCCAGATTATTCACACTGCCTACCACTAGACATGTACATACAGTGTTGTCTCAGAGAAACCATATTCTAATAAATATGGCTTCTAATTCTAATAGTGACACACTTTATTTTTAGGCTATAGGTCAAACCTCTCAGACATTTGGGGTAGGTCAGACCCAGTAATTTCACTTAGCACATGCTAAATGGATAGCAGGCAGTTAACTGGTTTTTGTTCTGAGGCTATTCAGATGTTCTGACTTAAAGCCATCAGCCAAAATACTCACTTTCAATGAAAGTCAAGAAAAACATACTTGAAAAATATTTTACTCGCTCACTGCTCAATCCACAAAAAACTATAAAAGTATCAGAAGTGATTTTTTAATCACTTGTAAGCACTGAGTTGGTAAAACTAATGTCTCTCTTGCTACTTGACCAAGCACATCACAAATAATAACCAAGACTGTTAACTTGTCTTAATGAAGTTTCCAAGGATATAGCGACTGGCTGTGAACAACTGACCCAACAGCTTCTGCTGAAACGTGCGTGAGGACTGCACAGTTCACAAAGGTATTCTCTGCCTCATGCCTCCTAAGTTTTATTGAACAAAATACAATTAAACAGACAATACACCATAAAACAGCAACAGAGGAGCGTTCACAACAGATTTTTCCATCTATCAAAATGGGGTGTAACCATTACCTATTTAGAATGATTCTTAATCTTACCCACAAGCTCTGCACATTCGCTGTATATCGTATATGGGCAAGAGCATCCAAATCAAATGTTTATGTTACACTGCAAAATCTACTTGATATTTGGGTAGCAAAAGTGAACCAATTTTCATTAGATATGCAGCATCTGTAGAAATTAATTCTTTTTATTTAGGTTTGTAAAAATTATTTACAGAATCTAGTTCTGTATGTGTCAATTATATTTAATTTGAAACATTTTTAATCCATTTGGGGTTAGCTTAACCTCCTGACTAAACATCCATTTTTATAAGGATATAACTTTTTAATACAGAAGAATGTTTTGAGAATTATTTATTTAATGTTTTTCCTTTACTGGCGGATGCTAGAGTAGAATTTATTATATAATTAAAAAAAAAACTCAACAACCTAGCTTTAATATTTCTTTTAGTTTTACCTTTAAAATCCTGTGTTCTTATGTTGCCTTTCCAATCAGTCTTTATCCCCAAAACTCACACATAGGCTTGTTGTCTTAAGACCAGTGAAAGTTCTTCTATTAATTAATTTTTCTAGTGACAAGCAAACAAGAGTGATGAGTATGTTTCCACCTTTATTACTCATTTTTCCCCTCTTTGGGAAGTAAGACCATGATCCCTGATATGGTCATTCTGTGAATCTATTCCCACTGTAAGTTAAAATCTTGTGTCCACTTAAAGATGACTAACACTGAGTGACCTACCTTTTTTTTTCCCCAAAGGCTACAGTAGCCTTCCAGCTAACAAATCATACTAGTCAGTCTGAATTTTCTACTCATTAAGTTTAACCTTTTAAGCCTTTTTTTACAGCCGGTTGTATCACATTACCATTTCCTCATTATCCTACCAATGCCTGCTGTTAAGTATGTGCCAAGTACTGCAGCACTCCACCTTTTTAAGGAAACAGGGTCTTTCACCTGAAATACCCAAGAAAGGCATTAACCATTTTTACTTCATCTTCTGTTTTGACACTCCGTGATTCCGAAAGAATGCCTAAGTTTCCAAGTGCGGTCATACAGTAACTGTCTGGCAGGGACACACCACTTCATATCTCATAAGGAAAAAAATATTAACCATATTTTGAGATATTCATAACCTAGGAACAGATCCAACAGTGGCAAAGAATTATGCTCACAAAAAAACAGGCAATGGGAAATTCTAAGCTATGCTGGCTCATCTTCATTCAAAGATTACACACCTGTAATATCCCAGAGTGGCTTACAGCTGCATGGGGCTCACTTGGAAAAGGTACCATATGATCCGGAAAAAAGCTCTGGAACAATAACAATTTGTATCAAAGTTCAAAAGAAAATAAAACTTCTTATCCCTTTTGGATGCAAAATTAAAGTTCTCCATGCCCTGCAAGACACTGCAGGTTCTCTGATCCAGTAATTCACATTTGCCTTACTATTATTCCTAAACTTGTGGCATCTGATAAATCATTTGCTGAAAACTTTAAAAATTTTGAGAAAACATCTGCAGTTTCTGGAAGCAAGAGGGTTTCCTACACCAGTACTTGGCTCTTAGTGCTGTTTTTCTAGTAGTAATTCCTATTGCTGTTGACATGTAAGAGTTGCCTGGGGGTTCAACGTGCTGCAAAGTAGGGGCAATATATGCCAACATTGTTTTCTATTGCTTTCCTTACACTAGAAACCCAGCAAAACATTTTGGAAAAACTTCCATTAATAGAGGATAAGTCCTAGCCACTTTGTGTACGAATATCAGTTAGATCTGACAACATCAGTAGGGTATGGTTAAAAAGTCCACATTTAAAGTGTTGATTTCATTATCAAGGAAAGCTCAGGGGGTAATTTATGGACAGACCTGCAGCTGGGGAGTCCAGTACAGTCATGCAAATATGAACCAGCCAAGAATGTGATCACTACTTATGAAGTTTTCTCAAGGTCTGGACAAGTTCGAAGCCAATATTCCCTTGACCAGCCAATGTTCAGTGACCTTCACACAGTATCACAGTATGCTAGAGATTGGAAGGGACCTCAAAAGATCATCTAGTCCAATCCCCCTGCCGGAGCAGGAACACCTAGATAATGTTACACAGGAATCTTTGAATGTCTCCAGGGAAGGAACTCCACAACTCCCTGGGCAGGTGGACCCTCACTGAGAAGAAGTTCATTTCTGATGGAACCTCTTGTGTTCCAGTTTGTACCCATTACCCCTTGTCCTATCATTGTTTGCCACTGAGTAGAGCCTGGCTCCATCCTCGTGACACTCCCCCTTTATATATTTATAGACACTAATAAGGTCACCCCTCAGTCTCCTCTTCTCCAAACTATAGAGACCCAGCTCCCTCAGTCTCCTCATAAGGGAGATGCTCCACTCCCTTAATCATCTTGGTTGCCCTGCGCTGGACTCTCTCCAGCAGCTCCCTGTCCTTCTTGAACTGAGGGGCCCAGAACTGGACACAATATTCCAGATGGGGTCTCACCAGGGCAGTAGAAGGGAAGGAGGACCTCTCTGACCTACTAACCACCCCCGTTCTAATACACCCCATGATTCCATTGGCATTCTCGGCCACAAGGGCACAGTGTTGGCTCATTCATCCTGTCGTCCACTAGGACCCCCAGGTCCCTCTCCCCTACACTGCTCTCTAACAGGTCGTTCCCCAACCTAGACTGGAACCTGGGGTTGTTCCTGCCCAGATGCAGGACTCTACACTTCCCCTTGTTATATTTCATCCAGTTATTCCCTGCCCAACTCTCCAGCCTGTCCAGGTCTCGCTGGATGGCAGCACAGCCTTCTGGCGTGTCAGCCACTCCTCCCAGCCTTCATTTCTAATAAAACTGAACTACTGGTAGGGTGGATTCATATCAACTCATTTCTGATAAAGCATCCCTGCTACACCTGGGTCCACAGTACCCAGAAGAATGACTCAGCAAAAACAGTAATGTCTCTAAGCAATCACAGTTGCTTATGCTAGTCATATCTGCATGTCTGCCACACTCCACAGCTGGTTCCAAGCACTGGTTAACCAACACACTTCTTTGAAAGCTCTATGTTGGAGAGCACATTATTTGCCTAGAGAAACACAGGGGGAGAAAGAAAAAAAACTCAGATCTCTTGGATCTTTTGTTATCTTAATATTTACCTTTTCATCCTTTTCACAGGTAGATAATTTGAGTTCCCTTCCACTGTTCACCTTTCAAGTCCTCATAAATTTCTGCTATTTCTCCCTTTGACATCTGAAACAAGCTGGCTTTACAAGAGACCCAAAGTGTCTCAAAGAGTGACCCAAACACACCATGCATGTGAGCAGTCAGATGGTGAACTCCTCCAGCTGAGCCAGGACTGCTTCCACGGCCTTTGTCATCAGCCACAGCATGAATTAGCAACATTAACCTTTGGCAATACCCTTGAATTAGGAGTTGTCTCTGCTCTCCTTCCATTCCTTACATACACTAACTCTGGCTTCACTTCCACTTGCTCCTAACAGGCTACAGCTGCTCACAGCCCTTTGTGTCAGCTGTTATTTAGCTGCAGCTGTGAGAAGCTGCCACAGGGCACCACTGGCCCATAACATCCAATTTTCACTTAAACAATAAAATCCATCTTTGCTACAGATGCCCCTCCTCACACTGCTTCATTTTATGTTTTGTTGTCACTTGATGGAAACTTCACTCAATTTCAATCACTTTATTTTGTTGCAGGTCTATGTGCAAACTTCAATAAAGTTAAGCCCATGCCTGCATGATGTTTATAGCTGAGATTAATTAACAGCTGAGCTAGTGGAGAGGCAAAGATGTGTTCCTTGGCCTCCCTCTGCTCAGCTTTGGGCCAAGGCAGGGGAGCAGGCCTGCTGTCCTGTTGCTGGTCACTCCACTAAGGTGGTTGTGTGTTCTCAGAAGCCCCAACAGAAGGTGGGGATGCTCAAAGGCTGGTAGTTGCGAAGCAGAGGAGGAGAGGTGGGCAGGCTGCCTTACCTTGCCTGGGCGGCAGGCTGCTGGCCCTCCCTTCGCTGTTTTGTCTCCTCCAAGGCTGCTTTTGGTTCCATCGTGTACATGGTAGGTCCTTTTCCGTAGATGTCCAGTTCCACCTTGGGGAAAGCAGCAGGACCTGGTGTCTGTAAGAGAGGCAGGGAGGTTGCTGGGTACACAAGTGTTCTGCTGACAGGCAGGGTACTCAACAAAATGATCACACACTAGCTATGTATCATGCAGTGGATGAAACAAGCACACTAAAGCAAACTGGGCAGATATCCCTGTATAGTAAATAAGTAAAATAATACAAATTGTGTATAAAAATATAAGTAAAGTACAGAGGACAACTGGCAATGCACCAAATCAATACTGCATAGAGAGAACAGAGATTGAAGAAACACATCAGCAGTCAGAACCCAACCATCCTCCAGGCCCACACTTCAGCTGGGAAGCCCTGTTGCAGCTGATGCTGGGAGTCTCAGGTAATTGGGAAAGTTCCTACAAGGCACATCCACCCATAGGCGAGGTCTCAGATTGGGCTACAAGAGGCTCCTGCTTTTATACCCTTAGAAACACAAGGGGCTTTATGCCAGCTCTGCCACTGTTTACTCATGGGGCCGTGCAGTTCCTCATCATCTCAGTGTTGGCCGCACCGACAGCGTTGGCCAGGTGCCCCAGCCTGCCCACGTGATAAGCTCATAGGAGAGCTGCACCCTCATGGTCTCCTGCCTCTTTCTGACAAACAGTCACCATGAACATACACACATGGACTCTGTGAAACGCACTGTGACAAAATCACACTGTGTTGTCTCTCAGTCAGGAGAAGGAATCAACTCTCAGCGAGGTTCCCATCCGTTACACGCTCACAGCCAGATCCAAGCAGAGGAGCTGTATGCACGTAGAGATGGAGATGCAAATGGAGATTAAAAAAATAGTATGAAAGAATATTTTCACAAAATAATGGAAAACAACCAAAATTGTCTTCCTGATACAGACACTCCAGTTTTCTACTGCAATTGAAAATAATCTGAACAAAACAAAACTCCCTTGGAGCCAAGACTACCCATTTTCTAAGAGCCTTCTCAGCTTTCACAGTGGCACACACAGTCCTGACTTCCACAGGAGAAACTCAAAGGTACGCTTCTGTTTAGCTGGACATTTGTGATGGATGATCTGTGGGAGTATGGGCCCTGAATAGCCCATGAGGGAGGGCATCTCTGCTTTTATAACAGGGACACAGGGCTATGACTTCAGTTTTCCAGAGAAAAAGAATGTTGTGCTTTGATTTGATTAACCCTGCTGTGATTGATGCAAGAAGCCTCAGCATCTGTGTTTCAGGCAGCTTGCTTGCACAAGTCACACAGTGTTTATGGTGAAGATTTCACGTGCCACACGCCTGACAAATTACTTTGCCCTTTTAAAAAGAGAAAAAATGTGTTTCACATGGTATCTGCAAACTATGAACAGCACTAATAAGAAGAGGACTTGATCTTACAAAGTGCTGTGCTTATTCAGCCCTGCAGATAGAAGAGATCCTTCAAGTCTGTGCTGTGGGCTTCAGGTGTTAGTTAGGCCATAGTGCCTGCCCATCACAAATCCATGGATCCTGCTGACAATTCATTTTAAGCTACGGTACAGTTCCCTCAGCAGATCCAGCACCAATAGCTCCAGATGTTTGTACAGACTAGTGCCAGTTTGCTTAGCCACTGCACTCACACAAAGCAGCAAGTCCACTGTCTGCAAGGAAAATGATTCATATCCCCATGAGGGTGCCCGAGCACAGTCACTGTATCTCACAAGCCAGATTCCACCAGAGCTGAGAATCATGAGCCTGCTATTTTGATGGTTGCCACCAAATAGTTCAGGACTGCCTTTGCACCTGCATCAGGACTGCCAGAAAACACCCAGTCTGCGGCAGTGCCTAGAATCTACCAGTTGTGGACATGCAGCATCAGTTCACTCCTTCTCACACCCTTTCCCCTGACTGCAAGGGTGAAGGACAGCCTCTACCTGGGTCCCAATACCCTTGGGTAAGGAGCATTCCGGAGGGTAGATTTTGTCTAGTTAAGCCCACCAGCACTTCTGGATCACTGACTACTGGGGCGCTTGAGCCTTTTGGGCATCTCCCCACTGCCCCAGTCCTGCCAGCCCATCTGTGCCAAGGACTTACAATCAACTGAGGGAAGCAGAGTAATGAGGACGTATTTAATGAAATGCTCAGTACTACTAAGGCCATAAATGATAGAATCACAGAATACCTCCCTACTGAACACAAGTGCACGTGTCCTGTCTTTCACACAACTGCCTCCTGTGCTCTTCAACATGCCTTCCTCAGCTTACATGGTTTACCTTTAATGCTTATTTCTATTCAAGGTGGTTTGAATCCTATTAACCTTAAAGCTCTCACAATGCAATTAGAGAAACCCAAGCTGGATCAAACTATTTTTACAGAAGTCACCTGTTAGAAACATGCATGCCAGGAGGTAAATTGCTCTTTTGTTAGATTTATTCTCCATTACCTTTATGCAGATGTTGGTTTGGGGCTGCACCTGTGGAGCTATTGGTGACTCCCATCCAATGCAAGTGGGTGTAGTCACTGGCAGCAGATGTCTGCATTCAAGACATGGTGCCATCTGAAGAACAAGCCACATCACATCATGTCATGAAGGCTATCAAGAGGTTTTCAGTATTTTCCTGCTTAGAGTCTGCAGCAGCAAAGTCACCAGAAACATTGAAGCTGATAGCCACAGCTGCTGGGACGGATCCTTACAGATCAAAGGCTACTGAGAAAATAGGAAGACAACTGGAAAGAGTGACTTTACTGACAACTAAAACTAGGCCAGAATGGCACTAAGTTAGCTTTCAGTAAAATTAAAAAGCTGCTGTAAATTGTAGGTGTTGAAATCCTCCTGATTAGGAACCCAGTCTAAATTTTACCAATTTATCTCAAATGTCATTGAAAGACTTTTGTCGACAGTTCTTTGTCTTTCCTGTCCTTATTACATTACCACTCAGGAAGTCAGAGGAATACACTTTCTATGAAAAATATTTTTACTCATGTAGTAGCAAAAAAAACATTGGGCCTTTTTCAGAAGATCTAAGGTAACGTGCCCTTTTAATCATGAAATACAATCCCTTCCCAAGCAAAGTATCATGTAAAACCCAGAAGCTGCTAAATACAGCAAAATACAAGTAAATAAATTATACACACACGTGTTGGATATGAACAGTAGCCACAAAATCCCTACCTACTTAAAGGAACACCATCACCTCTACCCCCCAAAAAGCCAAACACACACACCCCAAAGCAAACCAACCAACCCACTCTTCCTTCCATTCCAACCCAAGCTCTTGTCGTTTGCTCAGCTCCTCAGTTATTGTTAACTTTTTGCCCTCTTCCCATGCTCTTTGTGGTGGGATTTCTCATTGCAGATCCTCATTTAAAATTATTATCCTAGCTTCTGAATACCATCTTATCCCCCCCACACACAGCGCAGACCAAGTGCTTCATTCCTCCTCCTCCCTCCCACACTGACAAGAAAATAAGCCTGAGATCATGCCTGGCTGTGCCTTGTTCCTCAGAATCTCCATCTACAGGCAGACTACTCAAGTCTCTTTGTACCAAAAAAAGTTTGTTCTTTCAGTGTCTGTATCACTTATAGGCTGCTGTCTCTGTCAGCTTTTTTATTCTGTTTGTGCTTTGCAGTTTGCTGAAGGAAGATGTATATTCTGAAAATAAACTTGACTCTGTTAAAGTGGCTAACATACAGTGATGTTTCTGTTTTGTAAATCCAGTTCAGGCACAGGCTATCTATCTGTTTGGCAGCAGCGGAGGTGCCTTTTTGCTTGAATTTGACTGTTTAAGCTTTGAGAGTTGCTTTTGAAGGTGGAAGAGGGGTCAGGGCAGCATCAGATTCACACATTGCTGTCTCTACTGAATCGATAGAAATGACCTCCTTTGAAGATTGAAGAATGTGGCACGAGCATGCATAAAGCCTCTCAGACTTTCAGGAGTGTGATCTTTTGTCTTCTGTGCATGATCTTCTAGTTGGCTATTGATGTGTTTTGCTATTCAGGGATGACTACTTTAGATACATTTGCTTAAAGAAAGAAATTAAAAATCAATAACCTCCTTAGTGTCAGTGCACCTCTGCTGAAGACTCTCTGATATTGCCAGAATTACTGTGAGGTTAAGTAGGTAGTTTTGTTTTATTGTGTTTTGGCTGTGTTACCCAGCTCTGGAACTGGGCCAGCCTACACTGATTACTGCCTTTTTCCAATCTGGCTAGGTTTCATCCTTCAGCAGGGAGTATAGATGCTCATTCAGAAAAGCTTATCCAATAGGTGGCAGCATAATTCATAAATATTTTCTTTTTGCTAAGAATTGTAATCATGCATTCATGCATTAAAAAGCACTGATGTTCCCTCCCTCAGCTGGGAGACACACTGCCTTCCTGCAGTGTCATTTCTCAGCTGAGAGACAGAGCTTGATCTAAACAACAAGATTTTGTAGAATCATGGACTCATTTATGTTGGAAAAGACCCTTAAGATTGAGCCCAACGATTAACCAAACACTGTCAAGTCCAGCACTGTACCATGTCCAGAAGTGCCAAATCTACATGTCTTTTAAATACTTCCAGGGAAGGTGACACATCAATACCTGTGGGCAGCCTGTTTCTTGTCCCCTCATCAGACAGGACAGGCAGGCCAGGACAGGCTGGGATCTCCTTTACCCCTGCTGAAGGAAGGGATTCAGCCTGGTCAGTTGAGGCATCTCCTCCTAGGACTGTAGCCATGGGGCTGGAAGGGGACTCAGCTCCCTCCCATGACCATTACAAACCCACAGCTCTCACTTCCTCAGAAGGTGAAAATGTACCATTATGTAGATGATGTCTTAATCAGTGGAGATTGCCCCAAAGAACTGCAGCAACAGCAGTGTGGCAAGCACTCCGTGGTGCAGAGGTTGACGTTCCACCAAAGGAATGTCAGAAACCAAGCAGAAACCAGTCAAATCGGAGGGTACTTGGTGGATAGCAGCAGTGCAGTGATTGCTGCAGACACCTTCAGAAAAACAGAACAAGGGCAGATGCCCCAGTCTGGGAGGGAATTACAACAGCTTATGGGTCATCAAGGGTACTGGAGGAAACATGGCCCTGGATTCTCTATCATTTCTTGCCCACTGTACTCACTGTTATGAAAGGGAAAACCATGGGAATGGAATCCAGAGCATGAGGAAGCAGGAAATACCTAATACAGGAATTAAAACCATACGTGTTCCTGGGGCCTGTACACTCCCACCACTGTCTCATAGTAGAATGGGATTTTGCTGAGCATGGCTTTTCCTGTGACCCGTTCAGACTGGCCCTGACGAACCAAAAAAGAACTTTAATGTTCAAGTCGCCTCTTTCAAAGACACTGAACCGACATATTCTGAGTGGGAAAAGGGACTCCTGTCTTTAGTCCCAGCAGTAAAGCAAACTGAGAACACTGATCAAGAACAATGGGTACAAACCATCCATTCAATCCATTCAATTGACTGGACAGTATCCCAAAGGGAGCTGCTCCTCAGGATGGAGCTGCACAAACCCACTGGCAGAAAATGGCATGCCTACCTACCGGGGGTTGCAGAGGAACTGAAATTACCTGAAGGACAGACTGAAGTTTCCAGACTACTGCAGATGCTTGCAAATGCAGAGCCATAGAGTTACAACAAACTTTCAAACCCTCACCAAGTTTAGAAGCACATCCCTTTACTGAGGGAACACCAGCAGAAAATACCTGGTTCACTGGTGCCTCAGCAAAAAGGATCACAGAATCATAGAATCAACCAGGTTGGAAAAGACCTTTGAGCTCACGCTGTGTCCAGTCCACCAAGTCTAACCCTTACCCCAGCACTGCCAAGGCAGTTCCCCAAAACTCACTGTAGGAGGCACAACATATTGGGAGATCTCACATGTGCCGAAAACAGGGGGTACCTTGGTCCCAGGGCACCCTGAGTCACTCTTGGGTTAGCAACATTCCCTCACAGTGGAGATGTGGTGAGGGGAAGAGTTTGGGGGTTCAGAGGGGGTTTGGGCATTCAGGGGAGATCCCCAAAGCTCCCTGGGGTGGTGCAGGGATTTGGGGAACCAACAGTGTCCGAAAACAAGGGGTTACATTTGTCCCAGGGTACCCTGACTCTTCAGTGCTCCTGTTGGCGCATGGCAGTAAATGGGGGGGATTTGGGGTTCAGGAGGTTTGACGGGATTTAGAGGTTCATGGGAATGTCCCCTCTGCCTTGACAAACTGCCACCACAATCCACAAGTGGCCCGTGCCCACTGCGCCCAGAGCCTGGGATGCAAAGCACAGAATTACAAGGGTGTCCCAGTCACACGGGGAACCCCAAATGTGGTTTTACACAGGGTTCTCACACCCTTCAAACGCTCACGTACCACACACTTGGACAAAGACCAGCGCCCTCACTGCCAATGACCAGTCCTGGTCAAACTCTGCCAGGCGCTCACGCTACTTCTGCTGCACTCCTGCTCTTGTCTATTGATGCAGATGCCCCTGGAGCCAGTCCTGCAAGAGATACTGATGAATGGTGTGCGGGACAGTGGGAGGGTTTCAAAGACATGCTGGAGGGGCTGGGATTCTGACATTATTTCTGCTGTGCTGCAATACCCCTTCTCCTTCACAGACAGCTCTAAGATACCCCAAAGAAAAGTCCTAGTTCCAGGCCTGGGCTGAAGCTTGCAGGACAAATCCACTACCTCCTCACATTACAGTGTACATATATATACACACATATATAAATAAAAGACCTATTCATACTTGAAAGACTGGTTGATCTAGTAGCTAGGGTGAAGAGAATTTTCATAACATGCCTTGTGGGTCCCACTGACCGGGGTCCCAAATGCCAGTGACAGGGTGAGGAGAGGCAGCAAAGATGCCATCCCAGGGGGACCAGTCTCCTGAGACAGGGGAGTTAAAACCAACCCAAGTGAAACAGCCTGAAGCAAGCACTGATGTTCCCTCCCTCAGCTGGCAGACACACTGCCTTCCTGCAGTGTCATTTCTCTGATGAGAGACAGAGTTAAGGCTAAAAATCAACTTTTCTCAGCATCACAGAATCATTTCATTTGAAAAGACCCTTGAGAACATTGAGTCCAACCATTAACCTGTCCCAAACTAGTCCACACGCTGACCATGCCAACATCCTTGTGGGATACCCTGTCTGGATGGTCACCAACAGCAACTGGAACCAAGCTGAATTTTACAATCTACCATAATTTCACTCATTTCTATTCTGTTCTGTTTCTTGTTAAATATTCTGCTCTACATTAGAGCATGGAAATCAGCTGGACAAGTTGCGTTATTGCAGAAACCTCCTTGCAGAGATCATGGGACTTAAACGCATTTAAGAAACTGTTTACAACTGAGTAAACCAACCATTTCCCTCAATTTATAACTGGAATTCAGCACTACTCTGTTTGGAAGCACAGAGGCAAGAGATGACCACACCACTTTGTGAGAAGGATGGATTGAGGGAGACCCTTGTTGCTCTTTCTCCAAGAACACAGGGGAGTAGAAAATGAAATATTATCTTTAATAACACAAATACATTCCTATTACCATTGAAGATATGGAACAAGATGCTAAAGCCCAACAGGTTTTAACAGGAAGAACAACAATTAACTAAGAATTCCCTCCTGTGCTCTTTCCTTTCCCAGCCCATAGATAGTTTCCTCAATAACTGACAAGTGCACGTGACACAGCAAGAGATCTGTGTGTCTGCTGCACGTGAAGGTGAACAATTCCTTTTGGTGTTAGAACTGCAGAGTCAGATTTGTCTCCAACTCAACTCAACCATGTACCAAGGAAACAGGCAGGCAATTTTCAGCTGTACCTGCAGTGCCCTGCTAGGAACTGCACAGCTGGGGACTCCAGAAATAGCTGGGACCTCTTCTCCCAAGGAATCCACCAGTGACAGGAAGGAAACACAAGCTCTTCTCTGTGACACCAGGGGTCACTGCTTCAGCTGAGCTCTAATCCCTGTTCAGAATCACACCAACCCACTGTGCATTCAGCACACCAGTAGCTTTTATCAAAAGCTGACCTCCCTAGAACACTTCAGTTGTAGAGGCACTAAGTATTTATGTACAGGGGTGGGAGGGACCTTAGAGCTCATCCAGCTCCAACCCCTGCCACGGGCAGGGACACCTTCCACTAGAGCAGCTTGCTCCAAGCCCCTGTGTCCAACCCAGCCTTGAACACTGCCAGGGATGGGGCAGCCACAGCTTCTCTGGGCACCCTGTGCCAGCGCCTCAGCACCCTCACAGGAAAGAGCTTCTGCAGAGCTCATCTCAGTCTCCCTTCTTTCAGGTTCAAGCCATTCCCCTTGTCCTGCCCCTACAGGCCCTTGTAAAAAGCCCCTCTCCAGATTTCTTGTAGGCCCTGTTTAGGTATGGGCTTAGTAAGGTCTCCCTGGAGCCTTCTCTTCTCCAGGCTGAACACCCCCAGCTCAAAGACAATGACAGATCCCCACTGACACAAAGTCTGTGGGTCAGACAAGGTGGGCAGATACTGAAGTAGCAGGGGATGAAAACTAACATGTCATTGAAGACAGCAACATCACAAGTGGAAAAGAAAAACAGCTGTAAAGCAGCAAAGCAGACATGGTCTGTCATGATCTACACTAGGATCCCTTTGCAGAGGACAGCAGGCAGTGTATGGCTGCTGAAGCACATCCAGTCACCAGCTAACTCAGAGCATCCTTGGGCTCCCTGGGCTCCAGGTGAACCCCATGGGGAACAGTCTGAAGCAAGCACTGATGTTCCCTCCCTCAGATGGCAAACACACTGCCTTCCTGCAGTGTCATTTCTCTGATGAGACAGCTTGGTCTAAACAACAAGATTTTGTAGAATCCTGGAATCATTTAGGTTGGAAAAGACCTTTGAGAACATCGAGTTCACCATTAACAGAACACTGGCAAGTCAACACATTAACCATGTCCCTTAGAACGTGTGTTTTGAATACCTTCAGGGGTGGTGACACAACCACTTCAGCAGGCAGCCTGTTTCTTGTCCCCTCATCAGACAGGACAGGCAGGCCAGGACAGGCTGGGATCTCCTTTACCCCTGCTGAAGGAAGGGATTCAGCCTGGTCAGTTGGGGCATCTCATCCTGGGATTGTAGCCCTGGGGGTGGAAGGGGACTCAGCTCCCTCCCATGAACACCACAAACCCACACAAGGTCTCACTTCCTCACAAGGTGGAAATGTACCATTATGTAGATGATGTCTTCATCAGAGGAGATTCCCCCACAGAGGCAGGGGAAGCAGCACCAGCAGTGTGGAAGCACTACATGATGTCAAAGTTCCATCTGAGCACTGTCAGAAACCAAGCAGAAACCAGCAGATCAACACTCACACCCAACTTGGGGTTTTCCGCAAATTCACACATCCCGGTATGGAGCAGTACAGACCAGTCTGCACCAGTACAGACCAATACAGGCCACTATGGCCCCACATACTGCTGGGCTTTCAATATCCCAGTGCTCCCAGTCCCTGCCACACATCTTCCCGCTTGAGGCTGTGCCCAACTCCCAATCCCTCCCAGTGCTCCCACTCCCTGCTGCAGGTGCTCCCAGTCCCTCTCAGTCCTTCACAGCCCCTCACAGAGCTTCCAGTACCTGCTGCAGGTGCTCCTGCTCATCCCCCACGTGACCTACTTGGGGGTGGTCTTTTGGGGGGGACACCCCAAATTAGGCACCCTGCTACTCTGGGGCCACCCTCCCCCCCAGCTCCCTGATGCCAGAGGGGGAGGTGGGGTTGGGGTGCCCCATAAGGTGTGGTTTGGGGGCAACAAAGAACAATTTGGGGCTGGGTGGCTTTGGGGGGGGAGCAGATTTTTGGGGCACTCACAGTTCGGGGCAGGGTTGTTTGGTGAGGGACTTCCAGGATTTTGGGTCCCTGGGTTCATTTGGGGGGGCCTCTGGTGATGGCAGAGTGCAGTTCACTTTGGGGGTCCTGCCTGCTAGTCTTTTGCTTCAGGAAGATTTGGGGTTACCCCAGGATTTTGGGGGCACCACGATTGCTTTGTGTTCAGTAGTGAATTCAGTGGGCCAGAGGGAGTGGACCCTCCAAAAGTGTCACCCCAATAAAGGGGCACCCCAAAACCACACTGCCCCTCGCCAAAGGGCCCTGGAAACATCCAAAGCAATGTTGGGGTCCCCCCAGTGTATTTGAGGTCTCAGAGCATTTTGGGGAACCCCAGGGCAGGTGCTGGGGGGACCCCACTTTTCAGAGCACCCCTTTCTCAGGAGGCTTCTGGCCGCTGCACTGAGCCGGGGCATTTGGAGCTGCAGGGTTTGGGTTTGGGGGATTTGGGGCTCCCTGCTGGGATTTTGGGGTGCAGGGGGTGCCGGATTCGGGGGTGCCGGGTTCTGGGGTCCCACCTGGCTGCCAGGTGCTTGTGCAGAGCCAAGAGGCTCTGGGGGTGCTTCTGGCGCAGCTCCTTCAGGTCCCAGCGCTGCTGCTGCAGCAGCTTCACGTTGGCCTCGTGCTGCCGCAGCTCCTGCAGTGACTGCGGGGACACCTCTGCGGGGGGGTGCAGGGGCCAAAGCTCCCAGGGGGCAGGAATCTGGGGGACCCCCATGTCCCTCAGTACCCTGAGTCTCGCCAGATGCCCTGTGCTTCCCCATGGCAGTAAGTGCAGGGAATTTGAGGGTTCAGAGGAAGTTTTGGGGATTCAGGGGAGTTTTGGGGTTCAGGGAGGTCCCCAAGACTCCCCCGGGGGTGCACAGATTTGGGGTACCCCCCGTCTCCTGAAAATGGAGGGTATATCTGTCCCAGGCTGCCTGGGGCATCACTGGATGCCCCATGTGGTCCCTTTGCATAAATGGGAGGAATTTGGGGCTTCAGAGGGATTTAGGGGTTCATGGGAGATTTCAGGGTTCATGGGGGGGTCTCCAAAATTCCCCATAGCGAGCACAGTAATTTGGGAGACCCCCCATGTTCCACAACATGGTGGTGTACATCCATCCCAGGGCACCCCGAGTCTCCCCTTGGTGCCCCATGCTCCCCAATGGTGGAGATGTGTTGGAGGAAGAGAGCCTGGGTGTTCAGAAGGGATTTGGAGGCTCAGGGGGGATTCTGGGCTTCAGGAATCTCCCCAAAACTCCCCAGGGGGGTGAAGGGATTTGGGGGACCCTTCCATGTCCCAAAATAGTGGTACATCTGTCCCAGGGCACCCTGTGTCTCTCTTTGGTGCCCCATGTTGGCCAATGGAGGTGAATGGGAGGAATTTGGGAGCTCATGGGGAGGTCCCCAAACTCCGGGGGGGGGGGGGAAGTAATTTGGGGACCACCAGAGCCCTCAAACAGGGGCTATAGCCACCAGAAACCACCCTACAGATCACTGGGGAGGGGGAACTGGAGATCTGGGGGGACCCGTAATAATAATAATAATACTACCAATAATAGTAATAATAATACTAACAATAATAATTACTATTCGTGTTGTTGGTATTATTATTACTATTACAATATTGTACTTGATTTCAGTTCCTGATCTGTTCTCATCTCCATCACACGTTTTACGTTGTTCCCATTCTCCTCCCCTCTCCAGCCTGACCCAATCCCATCCCTTCTGGGTGACTCCCTGTAGTTTCTATACTGGACATGAGGTGCTGTGGGATGGAATACCCCTTTGGCTAGTCTGGGTCAGGTGTCCTGTCTGCTTCCTCCCAGCTTCTTGTGCCCCTCCTCACTGCAGAGCGTGAGAGACTGAAAAGTCCTTGATCAGGGTAAGTGCTACTGAGCAACAACTGAACCATCAGTGTGTTACCAGTGTTAATTTAAAAATTTTGGAGACCCCCCCATGAACCCTGAAATCTCCCATGAACCCCTAAATCCCTCTGAAGCCCCAAATTCCTCCCATTTATGCAAAGGGACCACATGGGGCATCCAGTGATGCCCCAGGCAGCCTGGGACAGATATACCCTCCATTTTCAGGAGACGGGGGGTACCCCAAATCTGTGCACCCCCGGGGGAGTCTTGGGGACCTCCCTGAACCCCAAAACTCCCCTGAATCCCCAAATCTTCCTCTGAACCCTCAAATTCCCTGCACTTACTGCCATGGGGAAGCACAGGGCATCTGGCGAGACTCAGGGTACTGAGGGACATGGGGGTCCCCCAGATTCCTGCCCCCTGGGAGCTTTGGCCCCTGCACCCCCCCGCAGAGGTGTCCCCGCAGTCACTGCAGGAGCTGCGGCAGCACGAGGCCAACGTGAAGCTGCTGCAGCAGCAGCGCTGGGACCTGAAGGAGCTGCGCCAGAAGCACCCCCAGAGCCTCTTGGCTCTGCACAAGCACCTGGCAGCCAGGTGGGACCCCAGAACCCGGCACCCCCGAATCCGGCACCCCCTGCACCCCAAAATCCCAGCAGGGAGCCCCAAATCCCCCAAACCCAAACCCTGCAGCTCCAAATCCGCCCCGGCTCAGTGCAGCGGCCAGAAGCCTCCTGAGAAAGGGGTGCTCTGAAAAGTGGGGTCCCCCCAGCACCTGCCCTGGGGTTCCCCAAAATGCTCTGAGACCTCAAATACACTGGGGGGACCCCAACATTGCTTTGGATGTTTCCAGGGCCCTTTGGCGAGGGGCAGTGTGGTTTTGGGGTGCCCCTTTATTGGGGTGACACTTTTGGAGGGTCCACTCCCTCTGGCCCACTGAATTCACTACTGAACACAAAGCAATCGTGGTGCCCCCAAAATCCTGGGGTAACCCCAAATCTTCCTGAAGCAAAAGACTAGCAGGCAGGACCCCCAAAGTGAACTGCACTCTGCCATCACCAGAGGCCCCCCCAAATGAACCCAGGGACCCAAAATCCTGGAAGTCCCTCACCAAACAACCCTGCCCCGAACTGTGAGTGCCCCAAAAATCTGCTCCCCCCACCAAAGCCACCCAGCCCCAAATTGTTCTTTGTTGCCCCCAAACCACACCTTATGGGGCACCCCAACCCCACCTCCCCCTCTGGCATCAGGGAGCTGGGGGGGAGGGTGGCCCCAGAGTAGCAGGGTGCCTAATTTGGGGTGTCCCCCCCAAAAGACCACCCCCAAGTAGGTCACGTGGGGGATGAGCAGGAGCACCTGCAGCAGGTACTGGAAGCTCTGTGAGGGGCTGTGAAGGACTGAGAGGGACTGGGAGCACCTGCAGCAGGGAGTGGGAGCACTGGGAGGGATTGGGAGTTGGGCACAGCCTCAAGCGGGAAGATGTGTGGCAGGGACTGGGAGCACTGGGATATTGAAAGCCCAGCAGTATGTGGGGCCATAGTGGCCTGTATTGGTCTGTACTGGTGCAGACTGGTCTGTACTGCTCCATACCGGGATGTGTGAATTTGCGGAAAACCCCAAGTTGGGTGTGAGTGTTGATCTGCTGGTTTCTGCTTGGTTTCTGACAGTGCTCAGATGGAACTTTGACATCATGTAGTGCTTCCCACACTGCTGGTGCTGCTTCCCCTGCCTCTGTGGGGGAATCTCCTCTGATGAAGACATCATCTACATAATGGTACATTTCCACCTTGTGAGGAAGTGAGACCTTGTGTGGGTTTGTGGTGTTCATGGGAGGGAGCTGAGTCCCCTTCCACCCCCAGGGCTACAATCCCAGGATGAGATGCCCCAACTGACCAGGCTGAATCCCTTCCTTCAGCAGGGGTAAAGGAGATCCCAGCCTGTCCTGGCCTGCCTGTCCTGTCTGATGAGGGGACAAGAAACAGGCTGCCTGCTGAAGTGGTTGTGTCACCACCCCTGAAGGTATTCAAAACACGTTCTAAGGGACATGATTAATGTGTTGACTTGCCAGTGTTCTGTTAATGGTGAACTCGATGTTCTTAAGGGTCTTTTCCAACCTAAATGATTCCAGGATTCTACAAAATCTTGTTGTTTAGACCAAGCTGTCTCATCAGAGAAATGACACTGCAGGAAGGCAGTGTGTTTGCCATCTGAGGGAGGGAACATCAGTGCTTGCTTCAGACTGTTCCCCATGGGGTTCACCTGGAGCCCAGGGAGCCCAAGGATGCTCTGAGTTAGCTGGTGACTGGATGTGCTTCAGCAGCCATACACTGCCTGCTGTCCTCTGCAAAGGGATCCTAGTGTAGATCATGACAGACCATGTCTGCTTTGCTGCTTTACAGCTGTTTTTCTTTTCCACTTGTGATGTTGCTGTCTTCAATGACATGTTAGTTTTCATCCCCTGCTACTTCAGTATCTGCCCACCTTGTCTGACCCACAGACTTTGTGTCAGTGGGGATCTGTCATTGTCTTTGAGCTGGGGGTGTTCAGCCTGGAGAAGAGAAGGCTCCAGGGAGACCTTACTAAGCCCATACCTAAACAGGGCCTACAAGAAATCTGGAGAGGGGCTTTTTACAAGGGCCTGTAGGGGCAGGACAAGGGGAATGGCTTGAACCTGAAAGAAGGGAGACTGAGATGAGCTCTTAGGCAGAAGCTCTTTCCTGTGAGGGTGCTGAGGCGCTGGCACAGGGTGCCCAGAGAAGCTGTGGCTGCCCCATCCCTGGCAGTGTTCAAGGCTGGGTTGGACACAGGGGCTTGGAGCAAGCTGCTCTAGTGGAAGGTGTCCCTGCCCGTGGCAGGGGTTGGAGCTGGATGAGCTCTAAGGTCCCTCCCACCCCTGTACATAAATACTTAGTGCCTCTACAACTGAAGTGTTCTAGGGAGGTCAGCTTTTGATAAAAGCTACTGGTGTGCTGAATGCACAGTGGGTTGGTGTGATTCTGAACAGGGATTAGAGCTCAGCTGAAGCAGTGACCCCTGGTGTCACAGAGAAGAGCTTGTGTTTCCTTCCTGTCACTGGTGGATTCCTTGGGAGAAGAGGTCCCAGCTATTTCTGGAGTCCCCAGCTGTGCAGTTCCTAGCAGGGCACTGCAGGTACAGCTGAAAATTGCCTGCCTGTTTCCTTGGTACATGGTTGAGTTGAGTTGGAGACAAATCTGACTCTGCAGTTCTAACACCAAAAGGAATTGTTCACCTTCACGTGCAGCAGACACACAGATCTCTTGCTGTGTCATGTGCACTTGTCAGTTATTGAGGAAACTATCTATGGGCTGGGAAAGGAAAGAGCACAGGAGGGAATTCTTAGTTAATTGTTGTTCTTCCTGTTAAAACCTGTTGGGCTTTAGCATCTTGTTCCATATCTTCAATGGTAATAGGAATGTATTTGTGTTATTAAAGATAATATTTCATTTTCTACTCCCCTGTGTTCTTGGAGAAAGAGCAACAAGGGTCTCCCTCAATCCATCCTTCTCACAAAGTGGTGTGGTCATCTCTTGCCTCTGTGCTTCCAAACAGAGTAGTGCTGAATTCCAGTTATAAATTGAGGGAAATGGTTGGTTTACTCAGTTGTAAACAGTTTCTTAAATGTGTTTAAGTCCCATGATCTCTGCAAGGAGGTTTCTGCAATAACGCAACTTGTCCAGCTGATTTCCATGCTCTAATGTAGAGCAGAATATTTAACAAGAAACAGAACAGAATAGAAATGAGTGAAATTATGGTAGATTGTAAAATTCAGCTTGGTTCCAGTTGCTGTTGGTGACCATCCAGACAGGGTATCCCACAAGGATGTTGGCATGGTCAGCGTGTGGACTAGTTTGGGACAGGTTAATGGTTGGACTCAATGTTCTCAAGGGTCTTTTCAAATGAAATGATTCTGTGATGCTGAGAAAAGTTGATTTTTAGCCTTAACTCTGTCTCTCATCAGAGAAATGACACTGCAGGAAGGCAGTGTGTCTGCCAGCTGAGGGAGGGAACATCAGTGCTTGCTTCAGGCTGTTTCACTTGGGTTGGTTTTAACTCCCCTGTCTCAGGAGACTGGTCCCCCTGGGATGGCATCTTTGCTGCCTCTCCTCACCCTGTCACTGGCATTTGGGACCCCGGTCAGTGGGACCCACAAGGCATGTTATGAAAATTCTCTTCCCCCTAGCTACTAGATCAACCAGTCTTTCAAGTATGAATAGGTCTTTTATTTATATATGTGTGTATATATATGTACACTGTAATGTGAGGAGGTAGTGGATTTGTCCTGCAAGCTTCAGCCCCGCCCTGGAACTAGGACTTTTCTTTGGGGTATCTTAGAGCTGTCTGTGAAGGAGAAGGGGTATTGCAGCACAGCAGAAATAATGTCAGAATCCCAGCCCCTCCAGCATGTCTTTGAAACCCTCCCACTGTCCCGCACACCATTCATCAGTATCTCTTGCAGGACTGGCTCCAGGGGCATCTGCATCAATAGACAAGAGCAGGAGTGCAGCAGAAGTAGCGTGAGCGCCTGGCAGAGTTTGACCAGGACTGGTCATTGGCAGTGAGGGCGCTGGTCTTTGTCCAAGTGTGTGGTACGTGAGCGTTTGAAGGGTGTGAGAACCCTGTGTAAAACCACATTTGGGGTTCCCCGTGTGACTGGGACACCCTTGTAATTCTCTGCTTTGCATCCCAGGCTCTGGGCGCAGTGGGCACGGGCCACTTGTGGATTGTGGTGGCAGTTTGTCAAGGCAGAGGGGACACAGCCGACTGCCTGAAACAGCGTCTTCCCAGAACGTGGGCCCCAGTCTCACACTTGGGCCACAACAACCCCCTGCAACGCTCCAGGTTTGGGGAAGAGGGGCTGAAAACTGCTCATGGGAAAGGAGCTGGGGGTGCTGATTGATGGAGGGTACCATGAGCAGCTTGTGCCCAGGCAGCCAGGAACTGCATCCTGGCCTTCCCCAAATCCCTGCACCAGCAGGGCCGGGGCAGTGGTTGTGCCCCTGCACTGAGCACTGCTGAGGCCGCACCTCGAATCCTGGGTTCAGTTCTGGGTCCTTCACTACAAGAGAGACATTGAGGTGCCAGAGAAGGGCACGGAGCTGGTGCAGGGCCTGGAGCCACATCTCCACTGTGAGAGGAATGTTGCTACAACTGCCTGAGAGGAGTGAGCCAGGAGGGTGCCTGCTGCCAAGGAACAAGGGATGGGACAAGAGGAGACGGCCTCAAGCTGCACCAGAGGAGGTTTAGATGTGAGATCTCCCAGAGGGTGCTCAGGCATTGCTGCCCAGGGCTACAGTGAGTGTTTGGGAACTGCCTTGGGCAGTGCTGGGGTAAGGGTTAGACTGGATGAGCTTAAAGGTCTTTTCCAACCTGGTTGATTCTATGATTCTGTGATCCTTTTTGCTGAGGCACCAGTGAACCAGGTATTTTCTGCTGGTGTTCCCTCAGTAAAGGGATGTGCTTCTAAACTTGGTGAGGGTTTGAAAGTTTGTTGTAACTCTGATGGCTCTGCATTTGCAAGCATCTGCAGTAGTCTGGAAACTTCAGTCTGTCCTTCAGGTAATTTCAGTTCCTCTGCAACCCCCGGTAGGTAGGCATGCCATTTTCTGCCAGTGGGTTTGTGCAGCTCCATCCTGAGGAGCAGCTCCCTTTGGGATACTGTCCAGTCAATTGAATGGATTGAATGGATGGTTTGTACCCATTGTTCTTGATCAGTGTTCTCAGTTTGCTTTACTGCTGGGACTAAAGACAGGAGTCCCTTTTCCCACTCAGAATATGTCGGTTCAGTGTCTTTGAAAGAGGCGACTTGAACATTAAAGTTCTTTTTTGGTTCGTCAGGGCCAGTCTGAACGGGTCACAGGAAAAGCCATGCTCAGCAAAATCCCATTCTACTATGAGACAGTGGTGGGAGTGTACAGGCCCCAGGAACACGTATGGTTTTAATTCCTGTATTAGGTATTTCCTGCTTCCTCATGCTCTGGATTCCATTCCCATGGTTTTCCCTTTCATAACAGTGAGTACAGTGGGCAAGAAATGATAGAGAATCCAGGGCCATGTTTCCTCCAGTATCCTTGATGACCCATAAGCTGTTGTAATTCCCTCCCAGACTGGGGCATCTGCCCTTGTTCTGTTTTTCTGAAGGTGTCTGCAGCAATCACTGCACTGCTGCTATCCACCAAGTACCCTCCGATTTGACTGGTTTCTGCTTGGTTTCTGACATTCCTTTGGTGGAACGTCAACCTCTGCACCACGGAGTGCTTGCCACACTGCTGTTGCTGCAGTTCTTTGGGGCAATCTCCACTGATTAAGACATCATCTACATAATGGTACATTTTCACCTTCTGAGGAAGTGAGAGCTGTGGGTTTGTAATGGTCATGGGAGGGAGCTGAGTCCCCTTCCAGCCCCATGGCTACAGTCCTAGGAGGAGATGCCTCAACTGACCAGGCTGAATCCCTTCCTTCAGCAGGGGTAAAGGAGATCCCAGCCTGTCCTGGCCTGCCTGTCCTGTCTGATGAGGGGACAAGAAACAGGCTGCCCACAGGTATTGATGTGTCACCTTCCCTGGAAGTATTTAAAAGACATGTAGATTTGGCACTTCTGGACATGGTACAGTGCTGGACTTGACAGTGTTTGGTTAATCGTTGGGCTCAATCTTAAGGGTCTTTTCCAACATAAATGAGTCCATGATTCTACAAAATCTTGTTGTTTAGATCAAGCTCTGTCTCTCAGCTGAGAAATGACACTGCAGGAAGGCAGTGTGTCTCCCAGCTGAGGGAGGGAACATCAGTGCTTTTTAATGCATGAATGCATGATTACAATTCTTAGCAAAAAGAAAATATTTATGAATTATGCTGAAGGATGAAACCTAGCCAGATTGGAAAAAGGCAGTAATCAGTGTAGGCTGGCCCAGTTCCAGAGCTGGGTAACACAGCCAAAACACAATAAAACAAAACTACCTACTTAACCTCACAGTAATTCTGGCAATATCAGAGAGTCTTCAGCAGAGGTGCACTGACACTAAGGAGGTTATTGATTTTTAATTTCTTTCTTTAAGCAAATGTATCTAAAGTAGTCATC
>NW_026916055.1:0-23223 GCF_034315485.1 Pezoporus occidentalis
TGCACCAACGTAAAGGTGATTGTGTGCTGAACAGGTCCAGCACAAGCTTTCAATCCTGGCTCTTCTGCTGTGGGAGCAGAAGCCAAACGTTCGTGCTGTACTCACTGTGCTGCTGGGCAGCTGAAAGCGACCAGCTGAGAATTTGGATTCAAATGGACGTTTAGGTATGAAACCGAGGAGAGACTGCAATGATGGTGACACCGTTGCAAAGCAGCCTGTGTGCTGAAGAGGCCCAGCACTAGCTTTCCCTGCTGGTTCTTCTGCTGTGGGAGCAGATGCCACTGTTCATTCTGCGCTGACTGTGTTGCTGCGCAGCAGAGAGCAGGCTCTGGACTGATTCCATTCAAATGCTTTTCCTGTATGAAAGGGAGCAGTGAAAGCAACGATGGATGCACCAATGTAAAGGTGATTGTGTGCTGAACAGGTCCAGCACCAGCTTTCAATCCTGACACTTCTGCTGTGGGAGCAGAGGCCAAACGTTCCTGCTGTACTCACTGTGCTGCCTGCAGCTGAGAGCGACCAGCTGAGAATTTGGATTCAAATGGACTTTTAGGTATGAAACCGAGGAGAGACTGCAATGATGGTGACACCGTTGCAAAGCAGCCTGTGTGCTGAAGAGGCCCAGCACTAGCTTTCCCTGCTGGTTCTTCTGCTGTGGGAGCAGATGCCACTGTTCATTCTGTGCTGACTGTGCAGCTGCGCAGCAGAGAGCAGGCTCTGGACTGATTCCATTCAAATGCTTTTCCTGTATGAAAGTGAGCAGTGAAAGCAACGATGGATGCACCGATGTAAAAGTGACTGTGTGCTGAACAGGTCCAACACCAGCTTTCCCTCCTGGCTCGTCTGCTGTGGGAGCAGAGGCCAAACGTTCGTGCTGTACTCACTGGGCTGCTGGGCAGCTGAAAACGACCAGCTGAGAATTTGGATTCAAATGGACTTTTAGGTATGAAACCGAGGAGAGACTGCAATGATGGTGACACCGTTGCAAAGCAGCCTGTGTGCTGAAGAGGCCCAGCACTAGCTTTCCCTGCTGGTTCTTCTGCTGTGGGAGCAGATGCCACTGTTCATTCTGTGCTGACTGTGTTGCTGCGCAGCAGAGAGCAGGCTCTGAACTGATTCCATTCAAATGCTTTTCCTGTATGAAAGGGAGCAGTGAAAGCAACGATGGATGCACCAATGTAAAGGTGATTGTGTGCTGAACAGGTCCAGCACCAGCTTTCCCTCCTGGCTCTTCTGCTGTGGGAGCAGAGGCCAAACGTTCGTGCTGTACTCACTGTGCTGCCTGCAGCTGAGAGAGACCAGCTGAGAATTTGGATTCAAATGGAGTTTTAGGTATGAAACCGAGGAGAGACTGCAATGATGGTGACACCGTTGCAAAGCAGCCTGTGTGCTGAAGAGGCCCAGCACTAGCTTTCCCTGCTGGTTCTTCTGCTGTGGGAGCAGATGCCACTGTTCATTCTGTGCTGACTGTGTTGCTGCGCAGCAGAGAGCAGGCTCTGAACTGATTCCATTCAAATGCTTTTCCTGTATGAAAGTGAGCAGTGAAAGCAACGATGGATGCACCAATGTAAAGGTGATTGTGTGCTGAACAGGTCCAGCACCAGCTTTCCCTCCTGGCTCTTCTGCTGTGGGAGCAGAGGCCAAACGTTCGTGCTGTACTCACTGTGCTGCCTGCAGCTGAGAGTGACCAGCTGAGAATTTGGATTCAAATGGAGTTTTAGGTATGAAACCGAGGAGAGACTGCAATGATGGTGACACCGTTGCAAAGCGGCCTGTGTGCTGAAGAGGCCCAGCACCAGCTTTCCCTGCTGGTTCTTCTGCTGTGGGAGCAGATGCCACTGTTCTTTCTGTGCTGTGTTGCTGCCAGCAGAGAGCAGGCTCTGAACTGATTCCATTCAAATGCTTTTCCTGTATGAAAGTGAGCAGTGAAAGCAACGATGGATGCACCAATGTAAAGGTGATTGTGTGCTGAACAGGTCCAGCACCAGCTTTCCCTCCTGGCTCTTCTGCTGTGGGAGCAGAGGCCAAACGTTCGTGCTGTACTCACTGTGCTGCTGGGCAGCTGAGAGCGACCAGCTGAGAATTTGGATTCAAATGGACTTTTAGGTATGAAACCGAGGAGAGACTGCAATGATGGTGACACCGTTGCAAAGCAGCCTGTGTGCTGAAGAGGCCCAGCACTAGCTTTCCCTGCTGGTTCTTCTGCTGTGGGAGCAGATGCCACTTTTCATTCTGTGCTGACTGTGTTGCTGCGTAGCAGAGAGCAGGCTCTGAACTGATTCCATTCAAATGCTTTTCCTGTATGAAAGGGAGCAGTGAAAGCAACAATGGATGCACCAATGTAAAGGTGATTGTGTGCTGAACAGGTCCAGCACCAGCTTTCCCTCCTGGCTCTTCTGCTGTGGGAGCAGAGGCCAAACGTTCGTGCTGTACTCACTGTGCTGCCTGCAGCTGAGAGAGACCAGCTGAGAATTTGGATTCAAATGGACTTTTAGGTATGAAACCGAGGAGAGACTGCAATGATGGTGACACCGTTGCAAAGCAGCCTGTGTGCTGAAGAGGCCCAGCATTAGCTTTCCCTGCTGGTTCTTCTGCTGTGGGAGCAGATGCCACTGTTCATTCTGTGCTGACTGTGTTGCTGCGCAGCAGAGAGCAGGCTCTGAACTGATTCCATTCAAATGCTTTTCCTGTATGAAAGGGAGCAGTGAAAGCAACGATGGATGCACCAATGTAAAGGTGATTGTGTGCTGAACAGGTCCAGCACCAGCTTTCCCTCCTGGCTCTTCTGCTGTGGAAGCAGAGGCCAAACGTTCGTGCTGTACTCACTGTGCTGCTGGGCAGCTGAAAGCGACCAGCTGAGAATTTGGATTCAAATGGACGTTTAGGTATGAAACCGAGGAGAGACTGCAATGATGGTGACACCGTTGCAAAGCAGCCTGTGTGCTGAAGAGGCCCAGCACTAGCTTTCCCTGCTGGTTCTTCTGCTGTGGGAGCAGATGCCACTGTTCATTCTGCGCTGACTGTGTTGCTGCGCAGCAGAGAGCAGGCTCTGGACTGATTCCATTCAAATGCTTTTCCTGTATGAAAGGGAGCAGTGAAAGCAACGATGGATGCACCAACGTAAAGGTGATTGTGTGCTGAACAGGTCCAGCACAAGCTTTCATGCCTGGCTCTTCTGCTGGGGGAGCACAAGCCAAACGTTCGTGCTGTACTCACTGTGCTGCTGGGCAGCTGAAAGCGACCAGCTGAGAATTGTGATTCAAATGGACGTTTAGGTATGAAACCGAGGAGAGACTGCAATGATGGTGACACCGTTGCAAAGCAGCCTGTGTGCTGAAGAGGCCCAGCACTAGCTTTCCCTGCTGGTTCTTCTGCTGTGGGAGCAGATGCCACTGTTCATTCTGCGCTGACTGTGTTGCTGCGCAGCAGAGAGCAGGCTCTGGACTGATTCCATTCAAATGCTTTTCCTGTATGAAAGGGAGCAGTGAAAGCAACGATGGATGCACCAATGTAAAGGTGATTGTGTGCTGAACAGGTCCAGCACCAGCTTTCAATCCTGACACTTCTGCTGTGGGAGCAGAGGCCAAACGTTCCTGCTGTACTCACTGTGCTGCCTGCAGCTGAGAGCGACCAGCTGAGAATTTGGATTCAAATGGACTTTTAGGTATGAAACCGAGGAGAGACTGCAATGATGGTGACACCGTTGCAAAGCAGCCTGTGTGCTGAAGAGGCCCAGCACTAGCTTTCCCTGCTGGTTCTTCTGCTGTGGGAGCAGATGCCACTGTTCATTCTGTGCTGACTGTGCAGCTGCGCAGCAGAGAGCAGGCTCTGGACTGATTCCATTCAAATGCTTTTCCTGTATGAAAGTGAGCAGTGAAAGCAACGATGGATGCACCGATGTAAAAGTGACTGTGTGCTGAACAGGTCCAACACCAGCTTTCCCTCCTGGCTCGTCTGCTGTGGGAGCAGAGGCCAAACGTTCGTGCTGTACTCACTGGGCTGCTGGGCAGCTGAAAACGACCAGCTGACTGTGGGAGCAGATGCCACTGTTCATTCTGTGCTGACTGTGTTGCTGCGCAGCAGAGAGCAGGCTCTGGACTGATTCCATTCAAATGCTTTTCCTGTATGAAAGGGAGCAGTGAAAGCAACGATGGATGCACCAATGTAAAGGTGATTGTGTGCTGAACAGGTCCAGCACAAGCTTTCAATCCTGGCTCTTCTGCTGTGGGAGCAGAAGCCAAACGTTCGTGCTGTACGCACTGTGCTGCTGGGCAGCTGAGAGCGACCAGCTGAGAATTTGGATTCAAATGGAGTTTTAGGTATGAAACCGAGGAGAGACTGCAATGATGGTGACACCGTTGCAAAGCAGCCTGTGTGCTGAAGAGGCCCAGCACTAGCTTTCCCTGCTGGTTCTTCTGCTGTGGGAGCAGATGCCACTGTTCTTTCTGTGCTGACTGTGTTGCTGCGCAGCAGAGAGCAGGCTCTGAACTGATTCCATTCAAATGCTTTTCCTGTATGAAAGGGAGCAGTGAAAGCAACGATGGATGCACCAATGTAAAGGTGATTGTGTGCTGAACAGGTCCAGCACAAGCTTTCAATCCTGGCTCTTCTGCTGTGGGAGCAGAGGCCAAACGTTCGTGCTGTACTCACTGTGCTGCCTGCAGCTGAGAGCGACCAGCTGAGAATTTGGATTCAAATGGACTTTTAGGTATGAAACCGAGGAGAGACTGCAATGATGGTGACACCGTTGCAAAGCAGCCTGTGTGCTGAAGAGGCCCAGCACCAGCTTTCCCTGCTGGTTCTTCTGCTGTGGGAGCAGATGCCACTGTTCTTTCTGTGCTACTGTGTTGCTGCCAGCAGAGAGCAGGCTCTGAACTGATTCCATTCAAATGCTTTTCCTGTATGAAAGGGAGCATTGAAAGCAACGATGGATGCACCAATGTAAAGGTGATTGTGTGCTGAACAGGTCCAGCACCAGCTTTCAATCCTGGCTCTTCTGCTGTGGGAGCAGAAGCCAAACGTTCGTGCTGTACACACTATGCTGCCTGCAGCTGAGAGAGACCAGCTGAGAATTTGGATTCAAATGCAGTTTTAGGTATGAAACCGAGGAGAGACTGCAATGATGGTGACACCGTTGCAAAGCAGCCTGTGTGCTGAAGAGGCCCAGAACTAGCTTTCCCTGCTGGTTCTTCTGCTGTGGGAGCAGATGCCACTGTTCATTCTGTGCTGACTGTGTTGCTGCGCAGCAGAGAGCAGGCTCTGAACTGATTCCATTCAAATGCTTTTCCTGTATGAAAGGGAGCAGTGAAAGCAACGATGGATGCACCAATGTAAAGGTGATTGTGTGCTGAACAGGTCCAGCACAAGCTTTCAATCCTGGCTCTTCTGCTGTGGGAGCAGAAGCCAAACGTTCGTGCTGTACTCACTGTGCTGCTGGGCAGCTGAAAGCGACCAGCTGAGAATTTGGATTCAAATGGACTTTTAGGTATGAAACCGAGGAGAGACTGCAATGATGGTGACACTGTTGCAAAGCAGCCTGTGTGCTGAAGAGGCCCAGCACTAGCTTTCCCTGCTGGTTCTTCTGCTGTGGGAGCAGATGCCACTGATCTTTCTGTGCTGACTGTGTTGCTGCGCAGCAGAGAGCAGGCTCTGAACTGATTCCATTCAAATGCTTTTCCTGTATGAAAGGGAGCAGTGAAAGCAACGATGGATGCACCAATGTAAAGGTGATTGTGTGCTGAACAGGTCCAGCACAAGCTTTCCCTCCTGGCTCTTCTGCTGTGGGAGCAGAAGCCAAACGTTCGTGCTGTACTCACTGTGCTGCTGGGCAGCTGAAAGCGACCAGCTGAGAATTTGGATTCAAATGGAGTTTTAGGTATGAAACCGAGGAGAGACTGCAATGATGGTGACACCGTTGCAAAGCAGCCTGTGTGCTGAAGAGGCCCAGCACCAGCTTTCCCTGCTGGTTCTTCTGCTGTGGGAGCAGATGCCACTGTTCTTTCTGTGCTGACTGTGTTGCTGCGCAGCAGAGAGCAGGCTCTGAACTGATTCCATTCAAATGCTTTTCCTGTATGAAAGGGAGCAGTGAAAGCAACGATGGATGCACCAATGTAAAGGTGATTGTGTGCTGAACAGGTCCAGCACAAGCTTTCAATCCTGGCTCTTCTGCTGTGGGAGCAGAAGCCAAACGTTCCTGCTGTACTCATACTGTGCTGCCTGCAGCTGAGAGAGACCAGCTGAGAATTTGGATTCAAATGGACTTTTAGGTATGAAACCGAGGAGAGACTGCAATGATGGTGACACCGTTGCAAAGCAGCCTGTGTGCTGAAGAGGCCCAGCACCAGCTTTCCCTGCTGGTTCTTCTGCTGTGGGAGCAGATGCCACTGTTCTTTCTGTGCTGACTGTGTTGCTGCCAGCAGAGAGCAGGCTCTGAACTGATTCCATTCAAATGCTTTTCCTGTATGAAAGGGAGCAGTGAAAGCAACGATGGATGCACCAATGTAAAGGTGATTGTGTGCTGAACAGGTCCAGCACCAGCTTTCCCTCCTGGCTCTTCTGTTGTGGGAGCAGAGGCCAAACGTTCGTGCTGTACTCACTGTGCTGCTGGTCAGCTGAAAGCGACCAGCTGAGAATTTGGATTCAAATGGAGTTTTAGGTATGAAACCGAGGAGAGACTGCAATGATGGTGACACCGTTGCAAAGCAGCCTGTGTGCTGAAGAGGCCCAGCACCAGCTTTCCTTGCTGGTTCTTCTGCTGTGGGAGCAGATGCCACTGTTCTTTCTGTGGTGACTGTGTTGCTGCCAGCAGAGAGCAGGCTCTGAACTGATTCCATTCAAATGCTTTTCCTGTATGAAAGGGAGCAGTGAAAGCAACGATGGATGCACCAATGTAAAGGTGATTGTGTGCTGAACAGGTCCAGCACCAGCTTTCCCTCCTGGCTCTTCTGCTGTGGGAGCAGAGGCCAAACGTTCGTGCTGTACTCACTGTGCTGCCTGCAGCTGAGAGTGACCAGCTGAGAATTTGGATTCAAATGGACTTTTAGGTATGAAACCGAGGAGAGACTGCAATGATGGTGACACCGTTGCAAAGCAGCCTGTGTGCTGAAGAGGCCCAGCACTAGCTTTCCCTGCTGGTTCTTCTGCTGTGGGAGCAGATGCCACTGTTCTTTCTGTGGTGACTGTGTTGCTGCCAGCAGAGAGCAGGCTCTGAACTGATTCCATTCAAATGCTTTTCCTGTATGAAAGGGAGCAGTGAAAGCAACGATGGATGCACCAATGTAAAGGTGATTGTGTGCTGAACAGGTCCAGCACCAGCTTTCCCTCCTGGCTCTTCTGCTGTGGGAGCAGAGGCCAAACGTTCGTGCTGTGCTCACTGTGCTGCCTGCAGCTGAGAGCGACCAGCTGAGAATTTGGATTCAAATGGACTTTTAGGTATGAAACCGAGGAGAGACTGCAATGATGGTGACACCATTGCAAAGCAGCCTGTGTGCTGAAGAGGCCCAGCACCAGCTTTCCCTGCTGGTTCTTCTGCTGTGGGAGCAGATGCCACTGATCTTTCTGTGCTGACAGTGTTGCTGCCAGCAGAGAGCATGCTCTGAACTGATTCCATTAAAATGCTTTTCCTGTATGAAAGGGAGCAGTGAAAGCTACGATGGATGCACCAATGTAAAGGTGATTGTGTGCTGAACAGGTCCAGCACCAGCTTTCAATCCTGACACTTCTGCTGTGGGAGCAGAGGCCAAACGTTCCTGCTGTACTCACTGTGCTGCCTGCAGCTGAGAGCGACCAGCTGAGAATTTGGATTCAAATGGACTTTTAGGTATGAAACCGAGGAGAGACTGCAATGATGGTGACACCGTTGCAAAGCAGCCTGTGTGCTGAAGAGGCCCAGCACTAGCTTTCCCTGCTGGTTCTTCTGCTGTGGGAGCAGATGCCACTGTTCTTTCTGTGCTGACTGTGTTGCTGCCAGCAGAGAGCAGGCTCTGAACTGATTCCATTCAAATGCTTTTCCTGTATGAAAGGGAGCAGTGAAAGCAACGATGGATGCTCCAATGTAAAGGTGATTGTGTGCTGAACAGGTCCAGCACCAGCTTTCCCTCCTGGCTCTTCTGCTGTGGGAGCAGAGGCCAAACGTTCGTGCTGTACTCACTGGGCTGCTGGGCAGCTGAGAGCGACCAGCTGAGAATTTGGATTCAAATGGACTTTTAGGTATGAAACCGAGGAGAGACTGCAATGATGGTGACACCGTTGCAAAGCAGCCTGTGTGCTGAAGAGGCCCAGCACCAGCTTTCCTTGCTGGTTCTTCTGCTGTGGGAGCAGATGCCACTGTCCTTTCTGTGCTGACTGTGTTGCTGCCAGCAGAGAGCAGGCTCTGAACTGATTCCATTCAAATGCTTTTCCTGTATGAAAGGGAGCAGTGAAAGCAACGATGGATGCACCAATGTAAAGGTGATTGTGTGCTGAACAGGTCCAGCACCAGCTTTCCCTCCTGGCTCTTCTGCTGTGGGAGCAGAGGCCAAACGTTCGTGCTGTGCTCACTGTGCTGCCTGCAGCTGAGAGCGACCAGCTGAGAATTTGGATTCAAATGGAGTTTTAGGTATGAAACCGAGGAGAGACTGCAATGATGGTGACACCGTTGCAAAGCAGCCTTTGTGCTGAAGAGGCCCAGCACCAGCTTTCCTTGCTGGTTCTTCTGCTGTGGGAGCAGATGCCACTGTTCTTTCTGTGCTGACTGTGTTGCTGCCAGCAGAGAGCAGGCTCTGGACTGATTCCATTCAAATGCTTTTCCTGTATGAAAGGGAGCAGTGAAAGCAACGATGGATGCACCAATGTAAAGGTGATTCTGTGCAGAACAGGTCCAGCACCAGCTTTCCCTCCTGGCTCTTCTGCTGTGGGAGCAGAGGCCAAACGTTCGTGCTGTACTCACTGTGCTGCCTGCAGCTGAGAGAGACCAGCTGAGAATTTGGATTCAAATGGACTTTTAGGTATGAAACCGAGGAGAGACTGCAATGATGGTGACACCGTTGCAAAGCTGTTCATTCTGTGCTGACTGTGTTGCTGCGCAGCAGATAGCAGGCTCTGAACTGATTCCATTCAAATGCTTTTCCTGTATGAAAGGGAGCAGTGAAAGCAACGATGGATGCACCAATGTAAAGGTGATTGTGTGCTGAACAGGTCCAGCACAAGCTTTCAATCCTGGCTCTTCTGCTGTGGGAGCAGAAGCCAAACGTTCGTGCTGTACTCACTGGGCTGCTGGGCAGCTGAAAGCGACCAGCTGAGAATTTGGATTCAAATGGACTTTTAGGTATGAAACCGAGGAGAGACTGCAATGATGGTGACACCGTTGCAAAGCAGCCTGTGTGCTGAAGAGGCCCAGCACCAGCTTTCCCTGCTGGTTCTTCTGCTGTGGGAGCAGATGCCACTGATCTTTCTGTGCTGACTGTGTTGCTGCCATCAGAGAGCAGGCTCTGAACTGATTCCATTCAAATGCTTTTCCTGTATGAAAGGGAGCAGTGAAAGCAAAGATGGATGCACCAATGTAAAGGTGATTGTGTGCTGAACAGGTCCAGCACCAGCTTTCCCTCCTGGTTCTTCTGCTGTGGGAGCAGATGCCACTCTTCATTCTGTGCTGTGTTGCTGCGCAGCAGAGAGCAGGCTCTGGACTGATTCCATTCAAATGCTTTTCCTGTATGAAAGGGAGCAGTGAAAGCAACGATGGATGCACCGATGTAAAGGTGATTGTGTGCTGAACAGGTCCAGCACCAGCTTTCAATGCTGACACTTCTGCTGTGGGAGCAGAAGCCAAACGTTCGTGCTGTACTCACTGTGCTGCCTGCAGCTGAGAGCGACCAGCTGAGAATTTGGATTCAAATGGACTTTTAGGTATGAAACCGAGGAGAGACTGCAATGATGGTGACACCGTTGCAAAGCAGCCTGTGTGCTGAAGAGGCCCAGCACTAGCTTTCCCTGCTGGTTCTTCTGCTGTGGGAGCAGATGCCACTGACCTTTCTGTGCTGACTGTGTTGCTGCGTAGCAGAGAGCAGGCTCTGGACTGATTCCATTCAAATGCTTTTCCTGTATGAAAGTGAGCAGTGAAAGCAACGATGGATGCACCAATGTAAAGGTGATTGTGTGCTGAACAGGTCCAGCACCAGCTTTCCCTGCTGGTTCTTCTGCTGTGGGAGCAGATGCCACCGTTCATTCTGTGCTGACTGTGTTGCTGCGCAGCAGAGAGCAGGCTCTGAACTGATTCCTTTCAAATGCTTTTCCTGTATGAAAGGGAGCAGTGAAAGCAACGATGGATGCACCAATGTAAAGGTGATTGTGTGCTGAACAGGTCCAGCACAAGCTTTCCCTCCTGGTTCTTCTGCTGTGGGAGCAGATGCCACTGTTCTTTCTGTGCTGACTGTGTTGCTGCCAGTAGAGAGCAGGCTCTGAACTGATTCCATTCAAATGCTTTTCCTGTATGAAAGGGAGCAGTGAAAGCAACGATGGATGCACCAATGTAAAGGTGATTGTGTGCTGAACAGGTCCAGCACCAGCTTTCCCTCCTGGCTCTTCTGCTGTGGGAGCAGAGGCCAAACGTTCGTGCTGTACTCACTGTGCTGCCTGCAGCTGAGAGAGACCAGCTGAGAATTTGGATTCAAATGGACTTTTAGGTATGAAACCGAGGAGAGACTGCAATGATGGTGACACCGTTGCAAAGCAGCCTGTGTGCTGAAGAGGCCCAGCACTAGCTTTCCCTGCTGGTTCTTCTGCTGTGGGAGCAGATGCCACTGTTCATTCTGTGCTGTGTTGCTGCGCAGCAGAGAGCAGGCTCTGGACTGATTCCATTCAAATGATTTTCCTGTATGAAAGGGAGCAGTGAAAGCAACGATGGATGCACCGATGTAAAGGTGATTGTGTGCTGAACAGGTCCAGCACCAGCTTTCAATCCTGACACTTCTGCTGTGGGAGCAGAGGCCAAACGTTCGTGCTGTACTCACTGTGCTGCCTGCAGCTGAGAGCGACCAGCTGAGAATTTGGATTCAAATGGACTTTTAGGTATGAAACCGAGGAGAGACTGCAATGATGGTGACACCGTTGCAAAGCAGCCTGTGTGCTGAAGAGGCCCAGCACTAGCTTTCCCTGCTGGTTCTTCTGCTGTGGGAGCAGATGCCACTGTTCATTCTGTGCTGACTGTGTTGCTGCGCAGCAGAGAGCAGGCTCTGGACTGATTCCATTCAAATGCTTTTCCTGTATGAAAGTGAGCAGTGAAAGCAACGATGGATGCACCAATGTAAAGGTGATTCTGTGCTGAACAGGTCCAGCACCAGCTTTCCCTCCTGGCTCTTCTGCTGTGGGAGCAGAGGCCAAACGTTCGTGCTGTACTCACTGTGCTGCCTGCAGCTGAGAGAGACCAGCTGAGAATTTGGATTCAAATGGACTTTAAGGTATGAAACCGAGGAGAGACTGCAATGATGGTGACACCGTTGCAAAGCAGCCTGTGTGCTGAAGAGGCCCAGCACTAGCTTTCCCTGCTGGTTCTTCTGCTGTGGGAGCAGATGCCACTGTTCATTCTGTGCAGACTGTGTTGCTGCCAGCAGAGAGCAGGCTCTGAACTGATTCCATTCAAATGCTTTTCCTGTATGAAAGGGAGCAGTGAAAGCAACGATGGATGCACCAATGTAAAGGTGATTGTGTGCTGAACAGGTCCAGCACCAGCTTTCCCTCCTGGCTCTTCTGCTGTGGGAGCAGAGGCCAAACGTTCGTGCTGTACTCACTGTGCTGCCTGCAGCTGAAGCGACCAGCTGAGAATTTGGATTCAAATGGACTTTTAGGTATGAAACCGAGGAGAGACTGCAATGATGGTGACACCGTTGCAAAGCAGCCTGTGTGCTGAAGAGGCCCAGCACTAGCTTTCCCTGCTGGTTCTTCTGCTGTGGGAGCAGATGCCACTGTTCATTCTGTGCTGACTGTGTTGCTGCCAGCAGAGAGCAGGCTCTGAACTGATTCCATTCAAATGCTTTTCCTGTATGAAAGGGAGCAGTGAAAGCAACGATGGATGCACCAATGTAAAGGTGATTGTGTGCTGAACAGGTCCAGCACCAGCTTTCCCTCCTGGCTCTTCTGCTGTGGGAGCAGAAGCCAAACGTTCGTGCTGTACTCACTGTGCTGCCTGCAGCTGAGAGCGACCAGCTGAGAATTTGGATTCAAATGGACTTTTAGGTATGAAACCGAGGAGAGACTGCAATGATGGTGACACCGTTGCAAAGCAGCCTGTGTGCTGAAGAGGCCCAGCACCAGCTTTCCCTGCTGGTTCTTCTGCTGTGGGAGCAGATGCCACTGTTCTTTCTGTGCTGACTGTGTTGCTGCCAGCAGAGAGCAGGCTCTGAACTGATTCCATTCAAATGCTTTTCCTGTATGAAAGGGAGCAGTGAAAGCAACGATGGATGCACCAATGTAAAGGTGATTGTGTGCTGAACAGGTCCAGCACCAGCTTTCAATCCTGGCTCTTCTGCTGTGGGAGCAGAGGCCAAACGTTCGTGCTGTGCTCACTGTGCTGCCTGCAGCTGAGAGCGACCAGCTGAGAATTTGGATTCAAATGGACTTTTAGGTATGAAACCGAGGAGAGACTGCAATGATGGTGACACCGTTGCAAAGCAGCCTGTGTGCTGAAGAGGCCCAGCACTAGCTTTCCCTGCTGGTTCTTCTGCTGTGGGAGCAGATGCCACTGTTCATTCTGTGCTGACTGTGTTGCTGCGCAGCAGAGAGCAGGCTCTGGACTGATTCCATTCAAATGCTTTTCCTGTATGAAAGGGAGCAGTGAAAGCAACGATGGATGCACCAATGTAAAGGTGATTGTGTGCTGAACAGGTCCAGCACCAGCTTTCAATCCTGGCTCTTCTGCTGTGGGAGCAGAAGCCAAACGTTCGTGCTGTACTCACTGTGCTGCCTGCAGCTGAGAGAGACCAGCTGAGAATTTGGATTCAAATGGACTTTTAGGTATGAAACCGAGGAGAGACTGCAATGATGGTGACACCGTTGCAAAGCAGCCTGTGTGCTGAAGAGGCCCAGCACTAGCTTTCCCTGCTGGTTCTTCTGCTGTGGGAGCAGATGCCACTGTTCATTCTGTGCTGACTGTGTTGCTGCGCAGCAGAGAGCAGGCTCTGAACTGATTCCATTCAAATGCTTTTCCTGTATGAAAGGGAGCAGTGAAAGCAACGATGGATGCACCAATGTAAAGGTGATTGTGTGCTGAACAGGTCCAGCACAAGCTTTCAATCCTGGCTCTTCTGCTGTGGGAGCAGAAGCCAAACGTTCGTGCTGTACTCACTGTGCTCCTGGGCAGCTGAAAGCGACCAGCTGAGAATTTGGATTCAAATGGACTTTTAGGTATGAAACCGAGGAGAGACTGCAATGATGGTGACACCGTTGCAAAGCAGCCTGTGTGCTGAAGAGGCCCAGCACTAGCTTTCCCTGCTGGTTCTTCTGCTGTGGGAGCAGATGCCACTGTTCATTCTGTGCTGACTGTGTTGCTGCCAGCAGAGAGCAGGCTCTGAACTGATTCCATTCAAATGCTTTTCCTGTATGAAAGGGAGCAGTGAAAGCAACGATGGATGCACCAATGTAAAGGTGATTGTGTGCTGAACAGGTCCAGCACCAGCTTTCCCTCCTGGCTCTTCTGCTGTGGGAGCAGAGGCCAAACGTTCGTGCTGTACTCACTGTGCTGCCTGCAGCTGAGAGCGACCAGCTGAGAATTTGGATTCAAATGGACTTTTAGGTATGAAACCGAGGAGAGACTGCAATGATGGTGACACCGTTGCAAAGCAGCCTGTGTGCTGAAGAGGCCCAGCACTAGCTTTCCCTGCTGGTTCTTCTGCTGTGGGAGCAGATGCCACTGTTCATTCTGTGCTGACTGTGTTGCTGCGCAGCAGAGAGCAGGCTCTGGACTGATTCCATTCAAATGCTTTTCCTGTATGAAAGGGAGCAGTGAAAGCAACGATGGATGCACCAATGTAAAGGTGATTGTGTGCTGAACAGGTCCAGCACCAGCTTTCCCTCCTGGCTCTTCTGCTGTGGGAGCAGAGGCCAAACGTTCGTGCTGTACTCACTGTGCTGCCTGCAGCTGAGAGCGACCAGCTGAGAATTTGGATTCAAATGGACTTTTAGGTATGAAACCGAGGAGAGACTGCAATGATGGTGACACCGTTGCAAAGCAGCCTGTGTGCTGAAGAGGCCCAGCACCAGCTTTCCCTGCTGGTTCTTCTGCTGTGGGAGCAGATGCCACTGTTCATTCTGTGCTGACTGTGTTGCTGCCAGCAGAGAGCAGGCTCTGAACTGATTCCATTCAAATGCTTTTCCTGTATGAAAGGGAGCAGTGAAAGCAACGATGGATGCACCAATGTAAAGGTGATTGTGTGCTGAACAGGTCCAGCACCAGCTTTCCCTCCTGGCTCTTCTGCTGTGGGAGCAGAGGCCAAACGTTCGTGCTGTGCTCACTGTGCTGCCTGCAGCTGAGAGCGACCAGCTGAGAATTTGGATTCAAATGGACTTTTAGGTATGAAACCGAGGAGAGACTGCAATGATGGTGACACCGTTGCAAAGCAGCCTGTGTGCTGAAGAGGCCCAGCACCAGCTTTCCCTGCTGGTTCTTCTGCTGTGGGAGCAGATGCCACTGATCTTTCTGTGCTGACTGTGTTGCTGCCATCAGAGAGCAGGCTCTGAACTGATTCCATTCAAATGCTTTTCCTGCATGAAAGGGAGCAGTGAAAGCAACGATGGATGCACCAATGTAAAGGTGATTGTGTGCTGAACAGGTCCAGCACCAGCTTTCAATCCTGACACTTCTGCTGTGGGAGCAGAGGCCAAACGTTCCTGCTGTACTCACTGTGCTGCCTGCAGCTGAGAGCGACCAGCTGAGAATTTGGATTCAAATGGACTTTTAGGTATGAAACCGAGGAGAGACTGCAATGATGGTGACACCGTTGCAAAGCAGCCTGTGTGCTGAAGAGGCCCAGCACTAGCTTTCCCTGCTGGTTCTTCTGCTGTGGGAGCAGATGCCACTGTTCATTCTGTGCTGACTGTGTTGCTGCGCAGCAGAGAGCAGGCTCTGAACTGATTCCATTCAAATGCTTTTCCTGTATGAAAGTGAGCAGTGAAAGCAACGATGGATGCTCCAATGTAAAGGTGATTGTGTGCTGAACAGGTCCAGCACCAGCTTTCCCTCCTGGCTCTTCTGCTGTGGGAGCAGAGGCCAAACGTTCGTGCTGTACTCACTGGGCTGCTGGGCAGCTGAAAGCGACCAGCTGAGAATTTGGATTCAAATGGACTTTTAGGTATGAAACCGAGGAGAGACTGCAATGATGGTGACACCGTTGCAAAGCAGCCTGTGTGCTGAAGAGGCCCAGCACTAGCTTTCCCTGCTGGTTCTTCTGCTGTGGGAGCAGATGCCACTGTTCTTTCTGTGCTGACTGTGTTGCTGCCAGCAGAGAGCAGGCTCTGAACTGATTCCATTCAAATGCTTTTCCTGTATGAAAGGGAGCAGTGAAAGCAACGATGGATGCACCAATGTAAAGGTGATTGTGTGCTGAACAGGTCCAGCACCAGCTTTCCCTCCTGGCTCTTCTGCTGTGGGAGCAGAGGCCAAACGTTCGTGCTGTGCTCACTGTGCTGCCTGCAGCTGAGAGCGACCAGCTGAGAATTTGGATTCAAATGGACTTTTAGGTATGAAACCGAGGAGAGACTGCAATGATGGTGACACCGTTGCAAAGCAGCCTGTGTGCTGAAGAGGCCCAGCACCAGCTTTCCCTGCTGGTTCTTCTGCTGTGGGAGCAGATGCCACTGTTCTTTCTGTGCTGACTGTGTTGCTGCCAGCAGAGAGCAGGCTCTGAACTGATTCCATTCAAATGCTTTTCCTGTATGAAAGGGAGCAGTGAAAGCAACGATGGATGCACCAATGTAAAGGTGATTGTGTGCTGAACAGGTCCAGCACCAGCTTTCCCTCCTGGCTCTTCTGCTGTGGGAGCAGAGGCCAAACGTTCGTGCTGTACTCACTGTGCTGCCTGCAGCTGAGAGAGACCAGCTGAGAATTTGGATTCAAATGGACTTTTAGGTATGAAACCGAGGAGAGACTGCAATGATGGTGACACCGTTGCAAAGCAGCCTGTGTGCTGAAGAGGCCCAGCACTAGCTTTCCCTGCTGGTTCTTCTGCTGTGGGAGCAGATGCCACTGTTCATTCTGTGCTGACTGTGTTGCTGCGCAGCAGAGAGCAGGCTCTGAACTGATTCCATTCAAATGCTTTTCCTGTATGAAAGGGAGCAGTGAAAGCAACGATGGATGCACCAATGTAAAGGTGATTGTGTGCTGAACAGGTCCAGCACAAGCTTTCAATCCTGGCTCTTCTGCTGTGGGAGCAGAGGCCAAACGTTCGTGCTGTACTCACTGGGCTGCTGGGCAGCTGAGAGCGACCAGCTGAGAATTTGGATTCAAATGGACTTTTAGGTATGAAACCGAGGAGAGACTGCAATGATGGTGACACCGTTGCAAAGCAGCCTGTGTGCTGAAGAGGCCCAGCACCAGCTTTCCTTGCTGGTTCTTCTGCTGTGGGAGCAGATGCCACTGTTCTTTCTGTGCTGACTGTGTTGCTGCCAGCAGAGAGCAGGCTCTGAACTGATTCCATTCAAATGCTTTTCCTGTATGAAAGGGAGCAGTGAAAGCAACGATGGATGCACCAATGTAAAGGTGATTGTGTGCTGAACAGGTCCAGCACCAGCTTTCCCTCCTGGCTCTTCTGCTGTGGGAGCAGAGGCCAAACGTTCGTGCTGTGCTCACTGTGCTGCCTGCAGCTGAGAGCGACCAGCTGAGAATTTGGATTCAAATGGACTTTTAGGTATGAAACCGAGGAGAGACTGCAATGATGGTGACACCGTTGCAAAGCAGCCTGTGTGCTGAAGAGGCCCAGCACCAGCTTTCCTTGCTGGTTCTTCTGCTGTGGGAGCAGATGCCACTGTTCTTTCTGTGCTGACTGTGTTGCTGCCAGCAGAGAGCAGGCTCTGAACTGATTCCATTCAAATGCTTTTCCTGTATGAAAGGGAGCAGTGAAAGCAACGATGGATGCACCAATGTAAAGGTGATTGTGTGCTGAACAGGTCCAGCACCAGCTTTCCCTCCTGGCTCTTCTGCTGTGGGAGCAGAGGCCAAACGTTCGTGCTGTGCTCACTGTGCTGCCTGCAGCTGAGAGCGACCAGCTGAGAATTTGGATTCAAATGGACTTTTAGGTATGAAACCGAGGAGAGACTGCAATGATGGTGACACCGTTGCAAAGCAGCCTGTGTGCTGAAGAGGCCCAGCACTAGCTTTCCCTGCTGGTTCTTCTGCTGTGGGAGCAGATGCCACTGTTCATTCTGTGCTGACTGTGTTGCTGCCAGCAGAGAGCAGGCTCTGAACTGATTCCATTCAAATGCTTTTCCTGTATGAAAGGGAGCAGTGAAAGCAACGATGGATGCACCAATGTAAAGGTGATTGTGTGCTGAACAGGTCCAGCACCAGCTTTCCCTCCTGGCTCTTCTGCTGTGGAGGCAGAGGCCAAACGTTCGTGCTGTGCTCACTGGGCTGCTGGGCAGCTGAAAGCGACCAGCTGAGAATTTGGATTCAAATGGACTTTTAGGTATGAAACCGAGGAAAGACTGCAATGATGGTGACACCGTTGCAAAGCAGCCTGTGTGCTGAAGAGGCCCAGCACCAGCTTTCCCTGCTGGTTCTTCTGCTGTGGGAGCAGATGCCACTGATCTTTCTGTGCTGACTGTGTTGCTGCCAGCAGAGAGCAGGCTCTGAACTGATTCCATTCAAATGCTTTTCCTGTATGAAAGGGAGCAGTGAAAGCAACGATGGATGCACCAATGTAGGCTTATTCTGTGTGAACAGGTCCAGCACCAGCTTTCCCTCCTGGCTCTTCTGCTGTGGGAGCAGAGGCCAAACGTTCGTGCTGTACTCACTGTGCTGCCTGCAGCTGAGAGAGACCAGCTGAGAATTTGGATTCAAATGGACTTTTAGGTATGAAACCGAGGAGAGACTGCAATGATGGTGACACCGTTGCAAAGCAGCCTGTGTGCTGAAGAGGCCCAGCACTAGCTTTCCCTGCTGGTTCTTCTGCTGTGGGAGCAGATGCCACTGTTCATTCTGTGCTGACTGTGTTGCTGCGCAGCAGAGAGCAGGCTCTGAACTGATTCCATTCAAATGCTTTTCCTGTATGAAAGGGAGCAGTGAAAGCAACGATGGATGCACCAATGTAAAGGTGATTGTGTGCTGAACAGGTCCAGCACAAGCTTTCAATCCTGGCTCTTCTGCTGTGGGAGCAGAAGCCAAACGTTCGTGCTGTACTCACTGTGCTGCCTGCAGCTGAAAGCGACCAGCTGAGAATTTGGATTCAAATGGACTTTTAGGTATGAAACCGAGGAGAGACTGCAATGATGGTGACACCGTTGCAAAGCAGCCTGTGTGCTGAAGAGGCCCAGCACTAGCTTTCCCTGCTGGTTCTTCTGCTGTGGGAGCAGATGCCACTGTTCATTCTGTGCTGACTGTGTTGCTGCGCAGCAGAGAGCAGGCTCTGAACTGATTCCATTCAAATGCTTTTCCTGTATGAAAGGGAGCAGTGAAAGCAACGATGGATGCACCAATGTAAAGGTGATTGTGTGCTGAACAGGTCCAGCACCAGCTTTCCCTCCTGGCTCTTCTGCTGTGGGAGCAGAGGCCAAACGTTCTTGTGCTGTACTCACTGTGCTGCTGCAGCATGAGAGCGACCAGCTGAGAATTTGGATTCAAATGGACTTTTAGGTATGAAACCGAGGAGAGACTGCAATGATGGTGACACCGTTGCAAAGCAGCCTGTGTGCTGAAGAGGCCCAGCACCAGCTTTCCCTGCTGGTTCTTCTGCTGTGGGAGCAGATGCCACTGTTCTTTCTGTGCTGACTGTGTTGCTGCCAGCAGAGAGCAGGCTCTGAACTGATTCCATTCAAATGCTTTTCCTGTATGAAAGGGAGCAGTGAAAGCAACGATGGATGCACCAATGTAAAGGTGATTGTGTGCTGAACAGGTCCAGCACCAGCTTTCCCTCCTGGCTCTTCTGCTGTGGGAGCAGAGGCCAAACGTTCGTGCTGTGCTCACTGTGCTGCCTGCAGCTGAGAGCGACCAGCTGAGAATTTGGATTCAAATGGACTTTTAGGTATGAAACCGAGGAGAGACTGCAATGATGGTGACACCGTTGCAAAGCAGCCTGTGTGCTGAAGAGGCCCAGCACCAGCTTTCCCTGCTGGTTCTTCTGCTGTGGGAGCAGATGCCACTGTTCTTTCTGTGCTGACTGTGTTGCTGCCAGCAGAGAGCAGGCTCTGAACTGATTCCATTCAAATGCTTTTCCTGTATGAAAGGGAGCAGTGAAAGCAACGATGGATGCACCAATGTAAAGGTGATTGTGTGCTGAACAGGTCCAGCACCAGCTTTCCCTCCTGGCTCTTCTGCTGTGGGAGCAGAGGCCAAACGTTCGTGCTGTGCTCACTGTGCTGCCTGCAGCTGAGAGCGACCAGCTGAGAATTTGGATTCAAATGGACTTTTAGGTATGAAACCGAGGAGAGACTGCAATGATGGTGACACCGTTGCAAAGCAGCCTGTGTGCTGAAGAGGCCCAGCACTAGCTTTCCCTGCTGGTTCTTCTGCTGTGGGAGCAGATGCCACTGTTCATTCTGTGCTGACTGTGTTGCTGCGCAGCAGAGAGCAGGCTCTGGACTGATTCCATTCAAATGCTTTTCCTGTATGAAAGGGAGCAGTGAAAGCAACGATGGATGCACCAATGTAAAGGTGATTGTGTGCTGAACAGGTCCAGCACCAGCTTTCCCTCCTGGCTCTTCTGATGTGGGAGCAGAGGGGATTCGTTGGTGCTGTACTCACTGTGCTGCCTGGGCAGCTGAGAGCGACCAGCTGAGAATTTGGATTCAAATGGACTTTTAGGTATGAAACCGAGGAGAGACTGCAATGATGGTGACACCGTTGCAAAGCAGCCTGTGTGCTGAAGAGGCCCAGCACTAGCTTTCCCTGCTGGTTCTTCTGCTGTGGGAGCAGATGCCACTGTTCTTTCTGTGCTGACTGTGTTGCTGCCAGCAGAGAGCAGGCTCTGAACTGATTCCATTCAAATGCTTTTCCTGTATGAAAGGGAGCAGTGAAAGCAACGATGGATGCACCAATGTAAAGGTGATTGTGTGCTGAACAGGTCCAGCACCAGCTTTCCCTCCTGGCTCTTCTGCTGTGGGAGCAGAGGCCAAACGTTCGTGCTGTGCTCACTGTGCTGCCTGCAGCTGAGAGCGACCAGCTGAGAATTTGGATTCAAATGGACTTTTAGGTATGAAACCGAGGAGAGACTGCAATGATGGTGACACCGTTGCAAAGCAGCCTGTGTGCTGAAGAGGCCCAGCACCAGCTTTCCCTGCTGGTTCTTCTGCTGTGGGAGCAGATGCCACTGTTCTTTCTGTGCTGACTGTGTTGCTGCCAGCAGAGAGCAGGCTCTGAACTGATTCCATTCAAATGCTTTTCCTGTATGAAAGGGAGCAGTGAAAGCAACGATGGATGCACCAATGTAAAGGTGATTGTGTGCTGAACAGGTCCAGCACCAGCTTTCAATCCTGGCTCTTCTGCTGTGGGAGCAGAGGCCAAACGTTCGTGCTGTACTCACTGTGCTGCCTGCAGCTGAGAGCGACCAGCTGAGAATTTGGATTCAAATGGACTTTTAGGTATGAAACCGAGGAGAGACTGCAATGATGGTGACACCGTTGCAAAGCAGCCTGTGTGCTGAAGAGGCCCAGCACTAGCTTTCCCTGCTGGTTCTTCTGCTGTGGGAGCAGATGCCACTGTTCATTCTGTGCTGACTGTGTTGCTGCGCAGCAGAGAGCAGGCTCTGAACTGATTCCATTCAAATGCTTTTCCTGTATGAAAGGGAGCAGTGAAAGCAACGATGGATGCACCAATGTAAAGGTGATTGTGTGCTGAACAGGTCCAGCACAAGCTTTCAATCCTGGCTCTTCTGCTGTGGGAGCAGAAGCCAAACGTTCGTGCTGTACTCACTGTGCTGCTGGGCAGCTGAGAGCGACCAGCTGAGAATTTGGATTCAAATGGACTTTTAGGTATGAAACCGAGGAGAGACTGCAATGATGGTGACACCGTTGCAAAGCAGCCTGTGTGCTGAAGAGGCCCAGCACTAGCTTTCCCTGCTGGTTCTTCTGCTGTGGGAGCAGATGCCACTGTTCATTCTGTGCTGACTGTGTTGCTGCGCAGCAGAGAGCAGGCTCTGAACTGATTCCATTCAAATGCTTTTCCTGTATGAAAGGGAGCAGTGAAAGCAACGATGGATGCACCAATGTAAAGGTGATTGTGTGCTGAACAGGTCCAGCACAAGCTTTCAATCCTGGCTCTTCTGCTGTGGGAGCAGAGGCCAAACGTTCGTGCTGTACTCACTGTGCTGCTGGGCAGCTGAAAGCGACCAGCTGAGAATTTGGATTCAAATGGAGTTTTAGGTATGAAACCGAGGAGAGACTGCAATGATGGTGACACCGTTGCAAAGCAGCCTGTGTGCTGAAGAGGCCCAGCACTAGCTTTCCCTGCTGGTTCTTCTGCTGTGGGAGCAGATGCCACTGTTCATTCTGTGCTGACTGTGTTGCTGCGCAGCAGAGAGCAGGCTCTGAACTGATTCCATTCAAATGCTTTTCCTGTATGAAAGGGAGCAGTGAAAGCAACGATGGATGCACCAATGTAAAGGTGATTGTGTGCTGAACAGGTCCAGCACCAGCTTTCCCTCCTGGCTCTTCTGCTGTGGGAGCAGAGGCCAAACGTTCGTGCTGTACTCACTGTGCTGCTGGGCAGCTGAAGCGACCAGCTGAGAATTTGGATTCAAATGGACTTTTAGGTATGAAACCGAGGAGAGACTGCAATGATGGTGACACCGTTGCAAAGCAGCCTGTGTGCTGAAGAGGCCCAGCACTAGCTTTCCCTGCTGGTTCTTCTGCTGTGGGAGCAGATGCCACTGTTCTTTCTGTGCTGACTGTGTTGCTGCCAGCAGAGAGCAGGCTCTGAACTGATTCCATTCAAATGCTTTTCCTGTATGAAAGGGAGCAGTGAAAGCAACGATGGATGCACCAATGTAAAGGTGATTGTGTGCTGAACAGGTCCAGCACCAGCTTTCAATCCTGGCACTTCTGCTGTGGGAGCAGAAGCCAAACGTTCGTGCTGTACTCACTGTGCTGCCTGCAGCTGAGAGCGACCAGCTGAGAATTTGGATTCAAATGGACTTTTAGGTATGAAACCGAGGAGAGACTGCAATGATGGTGACACCGTTGCAAAGCAGCCTGTGTGCTGAAGAGGCCCAGCACTAGCTTTCCCTGCTGGTTCTTCTGCTGTGGGAGCAGATGCCACTGTTCATTCTGTGCTGACTGTGTTGCTGCAGGCAGAGAGCAGGCTCTGAACTGATTCCATTCAAATGCTTTTCCTGTATGAAAGGGAGCAGTGAAAGCAACGATGGATGCACCAATGTAAAGGTGATTGTGTGCTGAACAGGTCCAGCACAAGCTTTCAATCCTGGCTCTTCTGCTGTGGGAGGAGAGGCCAAACGTTCGTGCTGTACTCACTGTGCTGCTGGGCAGCTGAAAGCGACCAGCTGAGAATTTGGATTCAAATGGAGTTTTAGGTATGAAACCGAGGAGAGACTGCAATGATGGTGACACCGTTGCAAAGCAGCCTGTGTGCTGAAGAGGCCCAGCACTAGCTTTCCCTGCTGGTTCTTCTGCTGTGGGAGCAGATGCCACTGTTCATTCTGTGCTGACTGTGTTGCTGCGCAGCAGAGAGCAGGCTCTGAACTGATTCCATTCAAATGCTTTTCCTGTATGAAAGGGAGCAGTGAAAGCAACGATGGATGCACCGATGTAAAAGTGACTGTGTGCTGAACTGGTCCAACACCAGCTTTCCCTCCTGGCTCTTCTGCTGTGGGAGCAGAGGCCAAACGTTCGTGCTGTACTCACTGGGCTGCTGGGCAGCTGAAAGCGACCAGCTGAGAATTTGGATTCAAATGGACTTTTAGGTATGAAACCGAGGAGAGACTGCAATGATGGTGACACCGTTGCAAAGCAGCCTGTGTGCTGAAGAGGCCCAGCACCAGCTTTCCCTGCTGGTTCTTCTGCTGTGGGAGCAGATGCCACTGATCTTTCTGT
>NW_026916056.1:0-30648 GCF_034315485.1 Pezoporus occidentalis
AAAACAACTAAGGAGGCAGTAAATAAGACCAAGGATGCTAACCTTCAAGACAACAGAGACTGGAACAGAACAAAAGCAATAAGACCAAGGATGCTAACCTTCAAGACAACAGAGACTGGAAGAGAACAAAAGCAAGGACAAAGTGCTTTCTAAGTCAGCACTAGGACCTTTCAGCACTAGGATCATTCAGTGAACACAGTGAGGAAGACAAACAGCAACCACCAGAGACTCCCACTCAGCAGGAAAGCACATGCATAATTGGGATGCAAATATTATAATTAGTTTGCAAGACTTTCATGAATATGTAAATAGTTTCATAGAAAACCTATGCATGAGTATCCTAAATACATAGCCACTGCGGGCAAGGAGTGAGGGTGCTCACCTTTGCAAAACTATTTGTGTGCGCACCCAGTGCTGCAATAAAGAATGCCTGCTTTCTAAAACTCCACATCAAGTCTTAGAGAGTTTCTTTGACCGCCTTTTGCAGTAACGGAGTTTGAATTTTCTATGCAGTTGTTACTGGTTTAAGTAAAATTAGTTCTTGCAAAAACCTGGCCTGAAGAATGAGCTCAAGCCTGAATTCATTGGGAAAGCAATGGGAATGTGGAGGCAAGAGAATAATTGGGAGGATGATTGGGATGTGGCTTGTGGAATCACAACATTCCTTATACTAGTACTGTATTTTCTAAAGTGACCATTGTATTGGACAGCAGATAAAAGCAACAAAATGAAGTAAACTGTAGCAGCCTGCTCAAAACTCGGAACATGACTGATCCACCTCATTTAGATCTCACACCTCTTTTAGGCTACCTGGAAGAACACCTTCTACACTGATTAGAGAGAGCAATTAGACCCATTCAGAATTTGTAGTTTGCTACAACTGAGTGATTTTCCTGTAAGCCAGAGGGTAGAGCGGGCTCTCCCACCTAAGTCGTGCAAGTTAGCATGCAGCCACCTGGAGGAAGCTTTTTCCTGGTTACAGCAGCCTGATGCGTACAGGCTACAGCTAAGCTCAGCACATCAGGAACTGTACTGCAGGGTGCTCACAGCCAGTGCTGGCCATCATAGAATCGTAGAATGGTTAGGGTTGGAAAGGACCTTAAGCTCATCCAGTTCCAACCCCCCTGCCACGGGCAGGGACACCTCACACTAAACCATCTCACCCAAGGCCTCGTCCAACCTGGCCTTGACCACTGCCAGGGATGGAGCATTCACAACCTCCCTGGGCAACCCATTCCAGTGCCTCACCACCCTAACAGGAAAGAATTTCCTCCTTACATCCAATCTAAACTTCCCGTGTGGCAGCAGCCACCATCGGTGGAACCTTGGGTGGATCCTGTTGCAGAGGGACTGTGCCCTCAGGCCACTCCAGGACCCTCAAGGGGAAAAAGATGTCTCTGGATCTCCTGGCAACACAACAGACACAGCAACAACTCCAGCCCCAGTGACAGACACTGCAGCTGCTCCAACCACAGCCACAGTCACTGCAACTGGTGTCTATTGCTGGGGCTGCACCACCCGCAGGTACTGCACATACTGCAATCCCAGTGACAGGCATTGCAACTTCTCCAATCAGATGGATATATATTAATGTGCATATGTATGTACGTGTACATGTATGTACACACATATACATACATACATATATCTACTTGGTGGTGTCGTCAGAGCATTTGCCAGTAAAGACTGAGGCAAAAAACTCATTCAGAACCTCAGCCTTCTCCAAATCCTGTGTAACCAGTTCTCCCGATAGCTTCTGGAGAGGGCCCATGTTGTCCCTAGTCTGTCTTTTATTCGCTACGTACCTATAGAATCCCTTCCTGTTATCTTTCACATCCCTAGCCAAGTTTAATTCTAACTGGGCCTTAGCTTTCCTAACCTGGTCCCTAGCTTCCCAGACAACATCCCTGTATTCTTCCCAGGCTGCCTGTCCAAAGCTCAAAGCAGCGTCTGCAGCTGGAGGGAATGCTTGGAAGGAGGTCACAGCGCACCATTCTGGCTTGTCTGCAAGACTGTCTGTGGTAGTGCTGTTAGAAATGGGCTAGAATGGCATTTCAGGGGTCATTTGTCATTCTTTTGTACTGTGACAGGAAAGACTTTAACGTGGGCCCAGGTAAGCAGTGTTCTTAATTGTTTATTAAGGAACAAACCCACTTTTGTGTGTTTTAACATGGTTGGTGTTAGGGTAAAACCAAGAGAAGATTAATGTATCTCCCCGCTCACAAAGGCAGCCTTGATAAGGAAGCACTGCCAGGCTCAGGCAGGGATTCCCCTGCCTTGCTGCTGGGCCCTTCTCCATGCCCAGGGAGGGAAGAGGGACCATCCTCAGGGGTCTTTGCCTGCAGTCCCAGACCAGCCAGGAGGCAGCTGCAGATCCAGCAGCACATGTGGAGGACACCTTTTTTGGGGGCAATGGGCGGTGTTTTAATATATATAAATCCCTAGAAGGATTTTTCTGGGGTGGTTTTCATGAGGTCTCCAGGCATCCAGGCTCACAGACTGTCTCCATACAGGAGGTGCTCCAGTCCCCTGATCATCCTCGTGGTCTCCTCTGGACTTGTTCCTACAGTTCCTCTTTATGTTGAGGACACCAGAACTGCACATGGTGATCCAAGTGAGCTCTGAGGAGAGCAGAGTAGAGGGCAGGAAAACCTCATGATGGAACTGGTGAAAATGCACACAAAAAGGTCAACATCTGCAGTTACACAGAGATTATGATACTCGTTTATTCATGCAAGGCTTTGCTTCAAATCTAATGAAGTCTGGTTTGCATCTTCATGTTTGTCTATTTAAACATGATTCTTACTGTGTGTGTGCAAGGAAAGACTGTGTTTCAGACTCTTGCAATGCAACTGTATATGACAAGCACATACACCAATACTGTTACAGTTGTTTATGGTTCCTCCATCTTAGTCTAGTAAATCCAAACATCAGGTTATATTTACATTGCGTGCACTGAAGGCTTACCTTTGAGGTTTGTGGTAACAGAAATCCACAGAGGTGCCCGTTAACCTCACAAGAGAGCAAAAGAGGTTATTTAATATTACAATCAGTTGCAAAGGTCTGCACCACTGTCCTGTGAACCCTCACGAAAAGCTTCACCTCGTGAAGCAGAAGGAGAAAATATGAGAAATGTTAATGTCTGTATATTAGAAAGGATGTGGACTAAGTCAAAGAAATGCAGAATAGGTCAGACAATCTCAGGGCAGTTTTTAGGACCCCTGAGATACAGCTGATGAGGTTTTTCTATAAAGCACAAAAATAAGAAATAGCAATTATTATTATTATTATTTAACATTATTAAGAGTAATATTATTAATGATTATTAATGATATCTGAAACATAATGAAGTTATGTTTCATTTTTATTTAGCAAGATGTTACACTCTCAGCAAATGAACACATCCGTGTGCAGAACATCTGCTCCACGTAAGTGTAACCTGACAGTATGGAATGGCATCACAGCCCAGCCACTGTAACAGATCCTCAAAGAGACCATTGCCATGTTACGCATACTCAGCCCATTGAGAGTCTCTATATAAGAGTCTACTGGGAATGAGAATGATGTCACAGAAGTAAAAACAGTGAGATGATGATAACTGTTTAATAATACTTTATCATGTGAATAAAGCTGAGCTATGCCACAAGAACTGAAAGTTGTGCACTATGTCAGAGAACATGCTGCAAAGGGGACAGCATCATCCAGTTTACCAATAACACAAGTGTCCCCATGAAAAGAAGGGCTGGGTGGAATAAGACCTCCCTTCAAAGGCAGCATCAAAAGAGTTGCATTCTTAGCACTCACTCTACTCATGTGATTGCAGAGTGACGTTGGAAGGGTTTGTACAGGGTGCTGAAACACAGCACAGTGGTTGGAACTCAGTAACTGCACTTAGTTCCCCAGCATGCTCAGCTGAGTCAGGGATCACTGAAAGATCTCAGCCAGCTCTTTCTGGACTCTTGGTTGAAAGTCAGCAAATGGAGCTTGCTCAGCTAGAAATAAAACAAATGAATGCTAGTAAAGCTGGTGCAGTCTGTGTGGCCCCTGACATCCATCTGAACTGACATCCATGCCATGTTCATTGACGGCCACCCCCACCGCTGAGCCTGTGGGGAAGGTCAGGGCCGAGAGGGAAAGGTGCAGGGAGAGGCAGAGCAGTTGAGGAGGGAAACGCAAGCAGAGTCAGGAGGCGGTGCAAGAAGGGGGCTTTAGCCCAGGAGCCAAGCAGAGGAAGATGGTCCTAGGCAGGCAGAGGCTGCTGCTGGGAGGGATGAGCCAATCAGGGCTGAGCAGAGGGTCGGCAGCCAATCAGGGCGCAGTGAGGGAACTGGATGCGGTTTCCAAGGCGACGGGCCCCATCCTCACAACAAACTCACTGGGTGCGAGGGGAGGCTGCCGTTGTGCACCCGGTGTGAGGGGATCGCAGGCTCTCGCTCCTTGGGTTGGGTCCTGGTGCGGGCCCCGTTCAGAGCAGCATGGTGGCCCCGGAGAGCAGCGCTGGGAGCAGGGAGGCCGAGAAGGATGCGAAACGAACCTACCAGTCACTGCTGGAGCAGCTGAGCTATAACAGCAAGCAGCACATCGATGTCCTGACCATCGTGGCCGAGGAGAACACGTGCTTCAGCAAGCACATTGTGTCCCTGATTGAGGCAGAGATCATCAAGGTTTTTATATGCCACTCACTCCTACTTTTACACATAGTGCTGGAGGGACCAGCTGGGGCAGCAGGAATGGGTGGCCTTAGGGGCTAGGAGGAAGGGCATAGGGGAGAGGGAGTGCTGAGGAGTACAGGAGACAGGCAGCACAAGGTGCAGGGGTTGCAGGAGGAGGAATGGAGGAGGGACAAGGAGAGACAGGAAAGTGGGCAGGGGACTCCCAGGAGGGCGAGAGCCCTCCCTCCCTGTTTGTACTAGGAGAGGGTTTGGGACTCATCCCACCAAAAGCTCTGGGAGAGCAGCATGTCTCCCGATTGAAGCCCCATGTCAGTTTCTTCTCATTACTCCAGGCTCCTCCATCACAGAAACTGCCATTCCTGTACCTGATGGATTCCATTATAAAGAATGTGGGAGGAGAATATGTGCCTGCGTTTGCTGGAAACCTAACTTTAATATTTCCTCGCGTGTTTGAAGAGGTATGCACTCTTTCAGAAAAGTTCTGTAATCTCGGCAGCATTTGTTCCTGGTAGGACATACATTTGGGGTTTTCTTATTCTGCTGCCATGTCTTTAATGTTTTAATGAGAGGTGATGGGCATAAACTCAAAGGCAGGAAGGTCCACCTGAACTTGGGGAAGCGCTCACGTCCTGAGAGGGTGACTGAGCACTGGGATGGGGTGCCCAGAGCAGTTGTGAAGCCTCCTTCCCTGGTGCCTTCCCATAGTTTTCTTCCTGTAATTTTTTTCCCACAGAAATTGGGCAAGGAAAATGAGACTTTTGCTAGGGAAACAGGTGAAAGAAAGTTTTCAGAGAATGGAATCTGTGCAATAAAACCTTCAAATCGCCTTGAAACACCAATTGCACATTCGATCTTCTGTTCCTTAGTCCATGGGTATAGATGTATGAGCTGCACTGCTTACAAGTGCTGTAGAGCAAGGTGGTAACATGGCAAACTGTTCCTAGAGGTAGGAAAGAGATGAAATCTTTAGCTTGACAGAAAACATGAAGAAATTGTTTTCTATTCCCTTCACAAGCCCTACAATTGTCTGATTGTTTTAGGTGGATGCAGCTACTAAGAGGCGTTTATTTCAGTTACGTTCTACTTGGAACGGCCTTTTTCCTGCAAAAAAACTGCTTGTACTTGACATCAGAGTGAACGTGTTAGATCCGGCTTGGCCGATTAAACCCCTGCCTGCAAACCTGGACTTTTCCAGCATCCTGGCAAAACGCAAGTTCCCAAAGAAATCAGTAAGTTTGGGTGCCTGCTGCGTGGGCAGATGCTGACACGTGTAGTTGTCATTGCCTCTCTGCTGCTGTCTGACAATTTAGCATGTTAAGAGTGAAGTGTGTGACCTCTGTACACGGGCAAGAGGATTTTCTGAGCTGAGACTATGGGATAGGTTGGGGGTTCAGGTTTCAAAACCCTCTTCCAGATTGTGGAACAATTACAAAGTCCTTGGGGTTTTGTTTCTCACTTCTCTCCAAAATGATGCCTGCTGAAGATCCTGACCTTGTATTACCGATTTTGCAGGAACACGAACGCACAACATCTGCATCTGAAAGAAAAGCCATGACAACAGAGAACTCAGGAAATCAGAGTCTAAGGCCAAGTCCAGAACAGTCCCCATGTTTGCAGGCGAGGAGCTCATGTAAGAGGAGATGTGGGAGTTTATCTCCCACTTCATCAGCTCCTAAAGTAAGGAAGGTATGTCAGACAGCCCTAAGCAGCCTCACGTCGAAGAAGGCTTATGCAGTCCTTTGTGGACCTTGCAATCCCAAACTGGCACGGCTCACTCTGGGAAGGAGTTTGCCATGTATGAAATCATTGAGAAACTTGTACAAGTGAATGATAAAAAAGCAAGTTTCTAATTGCATTCTTACCCAAACAATTCTTGAATGCTTATTTCTGCAGGTTTGTGTCTGATCAACCTGGGCCTGAAGAGCAAGGTCAGCAGAATTTCCCACAGGCCAGAAGTTGTCAGAACCCCGAGGGAGCTGTGGAAAATCCACACTGTTGTCCATGACACAGCCCCTGTTCCAACCTGGCCTTGAGCACTGCCAGGGATGCTTCTCTCATGGCCACAACAGTGTGGATTTTCCACAGCTCCCTCGGGGTTCTGAGCACAACTTCTGGCCTGTGGGAAATTCTGCTGACCTTGCTCTTCAGGCCCAGGTTGATCAGACACAAACCTGCAGAAATAAGCATTCAACAATTGTTTGGGTAAGAATGCAATTAGAAACTTGCTTTTTTATCATTCACTTGTACAAGTTTCTCAATGATTTCATACATGGCAAACTCCTTCCCAGAGTGAGCCGTGCCAGTTTGGGATTGCAAGGTCCACAAAGGACTGCATAAGCCTTCTTCGACGTGAGGCTGCTTAGGGCTGTCTGACATACCTTCCTTACTTTAGGAGCTGATGAAGTGGGAGATAAACTCCCACATCTCCTCTTACGTGAGCTCCTCGCCTGCAAACATGGGGACTGTTCTGGACTTGGCCTTAGACTCTGATTTCCTGAGTTCTCTGTTGTCATGGCTTTTCTTTCAGATGCAGATGTTGTGCCTTCGTGTTCCTGCAAAATCGGTAATACAAGGTCAGGATCATCAGCAGGCATCATTTTGGAGAGAAGTGAGAAACAAAACCCCAAGGACTTTGTAATTGTTCCACAATCTGGAAGAGGGTTTTGAAACCTGAACCCCCAGCCTATCCCATAGTCTCAGCTCAGAAAATCCTCTTGCTCGTGTACAGAGGTCACACACTTCACTCTTAACATGCTAAATTGTCAGACAGCAGCAGAGAGGCAATGACAACTACACGTGTCAGCATCTGCCCACGCAGCAGGCACCCAAACTTACTGATTTCTTTGGGAACTTGCGTTTTGCCAGGATGCTGGAAAAGTCCAGGTTTGCAGGCAGGTGTTGAATTGGCCAAGCCGGATCTAACACGTTGACTCTGATGTCAAGTACAAGCAGTTTCTTTGCAGGAAAAAGGCCGTTCCATGTAGAACGTAAATGAAATAAACGCTTCTTAGTAGCTGCATCCACCTAAAACAATCAGACAATTGTAGGGCTTGTGAAGGGAATAGAAAACAATTTCTTCATGTTTTCTGTCAAGCTAAAGATTTCATCTCTTTCCTACCTCTAGGAACAGTTTGCCATGTTACCACCTTGCTCTACAGCACTTGTAAGCAGTGCAGCTCATGCATCTATACCCATGGACTAAGGAAAAGAAGCTCAAATGTGCAATTGGTGTTTCAAGGCGATTTGAAGGTTTTATTGCACAGATTCCATTCTCTGAAAACTTTCTTTCACCTGTTTCCCTAGCAAAAGTCTCATTTTCCTTGCCCAATTTCTGTGGGAAAAAAATTACAGGAAGAAAACTATGGGAAGGCACCAGGGAAGGAGGCTTCACAACTGCTCTGGGCACCCCATCCCAGTGCTCAGTCACCCTCTCAGGACGTGAGCGCTTCCCCAAGTTCAGGTGGACCTTCCTGCCTTTGAGTTTATGCCCATCACCTCTCATTAAAACATTAAAGACATGGCAGCAGAATAAGAAAACCCCAAATGTATGTCCTACCAGGAACAAATGCTGCCGAGATTACAGAACTTTTCTGAAAGAGTGCATACCTCTTCAAACACGCGAGGAAATATTAAAGTTAGGTTTCCAGCAAACGCAGGCACATATTCTCCTCCCACATTCTTTATAATGGAATCCATCAGGTACAGGAATGGCAGTTTCTGTGATGGAGGAGCCTGGAGTAATGAGAAGAAACTGACATGGGGCTTCAATCGGGAGACATGCTGCTCTCCCAGAGCTTTTGGTGGGATGAGTCCCAAACCCTCTCCTAGTACAAACAGGGAGGGAGGGCTCTCGCCCTCCTGGGAGTCCCCTGCCCACTTTCCTGTCTCTCCTTGTCCCTCCTCCATTCCTCCTCCTGCAACCCCTGCACCTTGTGCTGCCTGTCTCCTGTACTCCTCAGCACTCCCTCTCCCCTATGCCCTTCCTCCTAGCCCCTAAGGCCACCCATTCCTGCTGCCCCAGCTGGTCCCTCCAGCAGTATGGGTAAAAGTAGGAGCGAGTGGCATATAAAAACCTTGATGATCTGTGCCTCAATCAGGGACACAATGTGCTTGCTGAAGCACGTGTTCTCCTCAGCCACGATGGTCAGGACGTCGATGTGCTGCTTGCTGTTATAGCTCAGCTGCTCCAGCAGTGACTGGTAGGTTCGTTTCGCATCCTTCTCGGCCTCGCTGCTCCCAGCGCTGCTCTCCGGGGCCACCATGCTGCTCTGAACGGGGCCCGCACCAGGACCCAACCCAAGGAGCGAGAGCCTGCGATCCCCTCACACCGGGTGCACAACGGCAGCCTCCCCTCGCACCCAGTGAGTTTGTTGTGAGGATGGGGCCCGTCGCCTTGGAAACCGCATCCAGTTCCCTCACTGCGCCCTGATTGGCTGCCGACCCTCTGCTCAGCCCTGATTGGCTCATCCCTCCCAGCAGCAGCCTCTGCCTGCCTAGGACCATCTTCCTCTGCTTGGCTCCTGGGCTAAAGCCCCCTTCTTGCACCGCCTCCTGACTCTGCTTGCGTTTCCCTCCTCAACTGCTCTGCCTCTCCCTGCACCTTTCCCTCTCGGCCCTGACCTTCCCCACAGGCTCAGCGGTGGGGGTGGCCGTCAATGAACATGGCATGGATGTCAGTTCAGATGGATGTCAGGGGCCACACAGACTGCACCAGCTTTACTAGCATTCATTTGTTTTATTTCTAGCTGAGCAAGCTCCATTTGCTGACTTTCAACCAAGAGTCCAGAAAGAGCTGGCTGAGATCTTTCAGTGATCCCTGACTCAGCTGAGCATGCTGGGGAACTAAGTGCAGTTACTGAGTTCCAACCACTGTGCTGTGTTTCTGCACCCTGTACAAACCCTTCCAACGTCACTCTGCAATCACATGAGTAGAGTGAGTGCTAAGAATGCAACTCTTTTGATGCTGCCTTTGAAGGGAGGTCTTATTCCACCCAGCCCTTCTTTTCACGGGGACACTTGTGTTATTGGTAAACTGGATGATGCTGTCCCCTTTGCAGCATGTTCTCTGACATAGTGCACAACTTTCAGTTCTTGTGGCATAGCTCAGCTTTATTCACATGATAAAGTATTATTAAACAGTTATCATCATCTCACTGTTTTTACTTCTGTGACATCATTCTCATTCCCAGTAGACTCTTATATAGAGACTCTCAATGGGCTGAGTATGCGTAACATGGCAATGGTCTCTTTGAGGATCTGTTACAGTGGCTGGGCTGTGATGCCATTCCATACTGTCAGGTTACACTTACGTGGAGCAGATGTTCTGCACACGGATGTGTTCATTTGCTGAGAGTGTAACATCTTGCTAAATAAAAATGAAACATAACTTCATTATGTTTCAGATATCATTAATAATCATTAATAATATTACTCTCAATAATGTTAAATAACAATAATAATAATAATTGCTATTTCTTATTTTTGTGCTTTATAGAAAAACCTCATCAGCTGTATCTCAGGGGTCCTAAAAACTGCCCTGAGATTGTCTGACCTATTCTGCATTTCTATGACTTAGTCCACATCCTGTCTAATATACAGACATTAACATTTCTCATATTTTCTCCTTGTGCTTCACGAGGTGAAGCTTTTCGTGAGGGTTCACAGGACAGTGGTGCAGACCTTTGCAACTGATTGTAATATTAAATAACCTCTGTTGCTCTCTTGTGAGGCTAACGGGCACCTCTGTGGATTTCTGTTACCACAAACCTCAAAGGTAAGCCTTCAGTGCACACAATGTAAATATAACCTGATGTTTGGATTTACTAGACTAAGATGGAGGAACCATAAACAACTGTAACAGTATTGGTGTATGTGCTTGTCATATACAGTTGCATTGCAAGAGTCTGAAACACAGTCTTTCCTTGCACACACACAGTAAGAATCATGTTTAAATAGACAAACATGAAGATGCAAACCAGACTTCATTAGATTTGAAGCAAAGCCTTGCATGAATAAATGAGTATCAGAATCTCTGTGTAACTGCAGATGTTGACCTTTTTGTGTGCATTTTCACCAGTTCCATCATGAAGACATTTTGAAGATGAGTGGTTTTAAAATGAAAACCACCCCAGAAAAATCCTTCTAGGGATTTATATATATTAAACTCCCCCCCATTGCCCCCAAAAAAGGTGTCCTCCACATGTGCTGCTGGATCTGCAGCTGCCTCCTGGCTGGTCTGGGACTGCAGGCAAAGACCCCTGAGGATGGTCCCTCTTCCCTCCCTGGGCATGGAGAAGGGCCCAGCAGCACGGCAGGGGAATCCCTGCCTGAGCCTGGCAGTGCTTCCTTATCAAGGCTGCCTTTGTGAGCGGGGAGATACATTAATCTTCTCTTGGTTTTACCCTAACAACAACCATGTTAAAACACACAAAAGTGGGTTTGTTCCTTAATAAACAGTTAAGAACACTGCTTACCTGGGCCCACGTTAAAGTCTTTCCTGTCACAGCACAAAAGAATGACAAATGACCCCTGAAATGCCATTCTAGCCCATTTCTAACAGCACTACCACAGACAGTCTTGCAGACAAGCCAGAATGGTGCGCTGTGACCTCCTTCCAAGCATTCCCTCCAGCTGCAGACGCTGCTTTGAGCTTTGGACAGGCAGCCTGGGAAGAATACAGGGATGTTGTCTGGGAAGCTAGGGACCAGGTTAGGAAAGCTAAGGCCCAGTTAGAATTAAACTTGGCTAGGGATGTGAAAGATAACAGGAAGGGATTCTATAGGTACGTAGCGAATAAAAGACAGACTAGGGACAACATGGGCCCTCTCCAGAAGCTATCGGGAGAACTGGTTACACAGGATTTGGAGAAGGCTGAGGTTCTGAATGAGTTTTTTGCCTCAGTCTTTACTGGCAAATGCTCTGACGACACCACCAAGTAGATATATGTATGTATGTATATGTGTGTACATACATGTACACGTACATACATATGCACATTAATATATATCCATCTGATTGGAGAAGTTGCAATGCCTGTCACTGGGATTGCAGTATGTGCAGTACCTGCGGGTGGTGCAGCCCCAGCAATAGACACCAGTTGCAGTGACTGTGGCTGTGGTTGGAGCAGCTGCAGTGTCTGTCACTGGGGCTGGAGTTGTTGCTGTGTCTGTTGTGTTGCCAGGAGATCCAGAGACATCTTTTTCCCCTTGAGGGTCCTGGAGTGGCCTGAGGGCACAGTCCCTCTGCAACAGGATCCACCCAAGGTTCCACCGATGGTGGCTGCTGCCACACGGGAAGTTTAGATTGGATGTAAGGAGGAAATTCTTTCCTGTTAGGGTGGTGAGGCACTGGAATGGGTTGCCCAGGGAGGTTGTGAATGCTCCATCCCTGGCAGTGGTCAAGGCCAGGTTGGACGAGGCCTTGGGTGAGATGGTTTAGTGTGAGGTGTCCCTGCCCGTGGCAGGGGGGTTGGAACTGGATGAGCTTAAGGTCCTTTCCAACCCTAACCATTCTACGATTCTATGATGGCCAGCACTGGCTGTGAGCACCCTGCAGTACAGTTCCTGATGTGCTGAGCTTAGCTGTAGCCTGTACGCATCAGGCTGCTGTAACCAGGAAAAAGCTTCCTCCAGGTGGCTGCATGCTAACTTGCACGACTTAGGTGGGAGAGCCCGCTCTACCCTCTGGCTTACAGGAAAATCACTCAGTTGTAGCAAACTACAAATTCTGAATGGGTCTAATTGCTCTCTCTAATCAGTGTAGAAGGTGTTCTTCCAGGTAGCCTAAAAGAGGTGTGAGATCTAAATGAGGTGGATCAGTCATGTTCCGAGTTTTGAGCAGGCTGCTACAGTTTACTTCATTTTGTTGCTTTTATCTGCTGTCCAATACAATGGTCACTTTAGAAAATACAGTACTAGTATAAGGAATGTTGTGATTCCACAAGCCACATCCCAATCATCCTCCCAATTATTCTCTTGCCTCCACATTCCCATTGCTTTCCCAATGAATTCGCTTGAGCTCATTCTTCAGGCCAGGTTTTTGCAAGAACTAATTTTACTTAAACCAGTAACAACTGCATAGAAAATTCAAACTCCTAAAACATTGATGGAAATGTTACTGCAAAAGGCGGTCAAAGAAACTCTCTAAGACTTGATGTGGAGTTTTAGAAAGCAGGCATTCTTTATTGCAGCACTGGGTGCGCACACAAATAGTTTTGCAAAGGTGAGCACCCTCACTCCTTGCCCGCAGTGGCTATGTATTTAGGATACTCATGCATAGGTTTTCTATGAAACTATTTACATATTCATGAAAGTCTTGCAAACTAATTATAATATTTGCATCCCAATTATGCATGTGCTTTCCTGCTGAGTGGGAGTCTCTGGTGGTTGCTGTTTGTCTTCCTCACTGTGTTCACTGAATGATCCTAGTGCTGAAAGGTCCTAGTGCTGACTTAGAAAGCACTTTGTCCTTGCTTTTGTTCTCTTCCAGTCTCTGTTGTCTTGAAGGTTAGCATCCTTGGTCTTATTGCTTTTGTTCTGTTCCAGTCTCTGTTGTCTTGAAGGTTAGCATCCTTGGTCTTATTTACTGCCTCCTTAGTTGTTTTCACTCCCCCCATAAGCGAGACATTGCTTACTCCCTACATGCTAGCAAGTTAGAACAGTTTGCTATATTTTACTATGTTACTTTAAAGCCACGCACACTCTTGTTAGTTAAACCTATCATTTAAGCCTACAGAGAAGAGTCCTCAAATCCCTTGCTGTGTGGCTCTGCTTGCCAAGAAAGTCTCTTGCCATTTCACTGAAACCCCCTCTTTTCTCTCTAACAGACCTGGCTGACCAAGATCCTGATTTATGTGAAATCTGCGCCAATGCTGCCTGCGCTGGTTGCTTTTGAACAAAGATGAAACAGTTCAAAGAACATGTGTCAAAACTGGGAAGTTTGTGCACTCCTATTGCAAATCACGTGCTTACACAAATCGATATTTGGTCTCCATCTCCACTGCAGTCAAACTGGAGCTACTAGCTCATGTAGACATACCAATGGCAGTCCTGAAGTAGTTAGACCAAGTGGCATGATGGGTGAAACTGAGTAGTGTCCTGCAGCCATTTTAATAGCTAAATCTGCTTGTGATTTGGCCATCCCTACACATAACACCCAACAGCACCAAGATACCTTTTCCAGCCAATGCTGGCAAGTGTGTTGGATAACTATCTCACTGCCTGGAGGTCTGCACGTGATTGTGTATGTTTCTAAGAAAGCAAGTAACCTGGGGACAAGTTATTGGTGTTTAGCAACATCTCCATAGCCAGAAAGTTCCAAGTCTGTTCCTAGTCACTAATTGTTGGGAATTTAGGAAATGAATGTACCGGAGGACAGGAGCGCTTTCTACGTAGCAGTATGGAAGCCCCTTCCTTTGGCAGACAGTCAAGTTCACCAAGCTCTATTTAGCAGGCAGCAGTTCCAAACTGCTATGCTGGAATCACTTTGAAATTTAAACATTGCATTGTGTGTTTTATTTATTGGTGGCGAGATTGTGAAAAAAGCATCTTCCCGTGTTTCTATGCTGTATGTGAAATAAAAGCTGGTAATAATTTGTGTGGTATTTTTATTATGTTTTTCCTGGGGTTTGTGGGATTTTACGTTAGCGTGAGGGACAGTGTGCTTGCCTGCTTGCTCTTCTTCTAGAAAAGATCTAATAAGGTAAGTGGGTCTTCACTGGAACAAAAGATATGTTGTTAATATTGTCCTGAACATCAAACGATTTGTGGTCCTTATATGGGTTACAGTACTGTAAGACTACATCATAGCTTTTAAATTCTTCCCAGTTAAAAACTGTAGCTGTTTAACTATTGTCTCTCTTTCATATATATGTTGCCTTGAACTCAGCAACCAACTTCTGTGCTATAAAGCTAAGCACTTCTCTCAGCAGGTAGATGCCCATATCCGGAACTGATGTTTGAAAACAATCTTAGGTGTATTAACTCCTGTTCCCTGTGTCAGAAAAGTGATGTGATTGCAGACAAGAATTCCTCACATCTGGCATGGTGGAGGGGTGGTGGAAGAGCCAGAGGGGCGTCGAGCAGGACGGAGTGCCGAGGGAAGCAGGGCCAGGCGAGGAGGGGCTGCATGGGGAGCAGGGGGGCAGGCTGCAGGACAGAGCTCTCTGCAGCCTCCTGAAGAGGGGACGTGGGGAGGGCGGTGCTGATCTCCCTGGGAGCCAGGGCAGGCTCACACTTGATGTGAGGAAGAGGGGCTTCAAACACTGGCACAAGCTTCCCGGTGTGCCAAGGCTGTGCGTGCTGGAGAGCCGTATGGACAATGCCAGTAAGGACTGTGTCCTTAAGGACGAGCTTGAACTTCTGGCCGGCGCTGAATTGCTCAGGCAGCTGCACTACAGGATTGCTGTAGGCCCCTTTCAACTGAGCTCTGCTCTGCTCTGCTCTTCCATGGCCCCTGCTGGGGGCTGCCCCTCGAAAACCCCTGGCACCTCAAACCACCTGCACCTCGAGCCCCTTCCCCTCCCCAGAGACTCAGCCCCAGCAAGCTTCCTGCTCTACCCCTGCACCCTGAATCCCCCAGAAGGCCAAACCCCCCAAAGCCTCTGCTGGGACCCCCAAAACACCTCATGGGACCCTCTCAAAGCACCTCTGCCCCCCCTCCCTGCACACCCAAAGCACCCTGGGAGTCCCAAACCCAGCTGGCTGCCAGAAAAACCCCTGCACCCCAAAAGCCCTGCACCCCAAAACCTCCTCCAGAGCCTCCCAACATTCCCCCTGCACTCCAGACCCCACCTTCAACCCCTAATGCTCTGCTATGCTGTGCTATGCTGTGCTATGCTGTGCTATGTTACTCTATTCCCTGCAGTGACCATGAGTCACAAATGATGAGACTGCTGTTTGCCTGCATATCAGATGCATTTTCAGCTCCAGAAGCATTCTGAAGACTCACAAAGGTCACAGGTTGGAGCGGGATTTCATGTGAGTTCATAGATAGAACTTCATTTCATTTCATTTCATTTCATTTCATTTCATTTCATTTCATTTCATTTCATTTCATTTCGTGTCATTGGATTTCACTTCATTTGGAAGAAATTCTTCCAGAGGGAAGAGGTGCTGAGGCCCTGGCACAGGGTGCCCAGAGAAGCTGTGGCTGCCCCATCCCTGGCAGTGCTCAAGGCCAGGTTGGACACAGGGGCTTGGAGCAAGCTGCTCCAGTGGAAGGGGTCCCTGCCCGTGGCAGGGGTTGGAGCTGGAGGAGCTTTAAGGGACTTTCCCACCCAAACTCTTGTATGATTTTATAATTTCATTTCATTCCTGCATTTAAATTAATTATATATTTATTATTATTCTCATTCATTCAGTCATTCCTTTCTTTCTTTCTCTTTCTTTGTTTCTTTCGTTCATTCTTTCTTTTTATTTCTTCCTTCCTTCCTTTCTTGCGTGCCTGCTTCCCTCCCTCCTTCCCTCGCTTGTTTCATTTCACTATTGATTTTCATTATTTCACCACTTTATTTCATTATTTCCTCTCTTTTTCTATCCTTGCCCTTCCCTTTTCCATTGTTTCATTTCAGTATTTCAGTCTATTTCATTCCAACAAGTCAGTTTATTTTTTTTACAGAAAATCAAATCAGAATAAAGAAGAAGAAAGCAGAACAACACCCACCCCCCCACCCCACCCCCCAACCCCCCCCCCCCCCCCCCCCCCCCCCCCAGCTGGTTTAAACACTCGTGTCATGGACAACAGTGTGGATTTTCCACAGCTCCCTCGGGGTTCTGAGCACAACTTCTGGCCTGTGGGAAATTCTGCTGACCTTGCTCTTCAGGCCCAGGTTGATCAGACACAAACCTGCAGAAATAAGCATTCAACAATTGTTTGGGTAAGAATGCAATTAGAAACTTGCTTTTTTATCATTCACTTGTACAAGTTTCTCAATGATTTCATACATGGCAAACTCCTTCCCAGAGTGAGCCGTGCCAGTTTGGGATTGCAAGGTCCACGAAGGACTGCGTAAGCCTTCTTCGACGTGAGGCTGCTTAGGGCTGTCTGACATACCTTCCTTACTTTAGGAGCTGATGAAGTGGGAGATAAACTCCCACATCTCCTCTTACGTGAGCTCCTCGCCTGCAAACATGGGGACTGTTCTGGACTTGGCCTTAGACTCTGATTTCCTGAGTTCTCTGTTGTCATGGCTTTTCTTTCAGATGCAGATGTTGTGCCTTCGTGTTCCTGCAAAATCGGTAATACAAGGTCAGGATCATCAGCAGGCATCATTTTGGAGAGAAGTGAGAAACAAAACCCCAAGGACTTTGTAATTGTTCCACAATCTGGAAGAGGGTTTTGAAACCTGAACCCCCAACCTATCCCATAGTCTCAGCTCAGAAAATCCTCTTGCCCGTGTACAGAGGTCACACACTTCACTCTTAACATGCTAAATTGTCAGACAGCAGCAGAGAGGCAATGACAACTACACGTGTCAGCATCTGCCCACGCAGCAGGCACCCAAACTTACTGATTTCTTTGGGAACTTGCGTTTTGCCAGGATGCTGGAAAAGTCCAGGTTTGCAGGCAGGTGTTGAATTGGCCAAGCCGGATCTAACACGTTGACTCTGATGTCAAGTACAAGCAGTTTCTTTGCAGGAAAAAGGCCGTTCCATGTAGAACGTAAATGAAATAAACGCTTCTTAGTAGCTGCATCCACCTAAAACAATCAGACAATTGTAGGGCTTGTGAAGGGAATAGAAAACAATTTCTTCATGTTTTCTGTCAAGCTAAAGATTTCATCTCTTTCCTACCTCTAGGAACAGTTTGCCATGTTACCACCTTGCTCTACAGCACTTGTAAGCAGTGCAGCTCATGCATCTATACCCATGGACTAAGGAAAAGAAGCTCAAATGTGCAATTGGTGTTTCAAGGCGATTTGAAGGTTTTATTGCACAGATTCCATTCTCTGAAAACTTTCTTTCACCTGTTTCCCTAGCAAAAGTCTCATTTTCCTTGCCCAATTTCTGTGGGAAAAAAATTACAGGAAGAAAACTATGGGAAGGCACCAGGGAAGGAGGCTTCACAACTGCTCTGGGCACCCCATCCCAGTGCTCAGTCACCCTCTCAGGACGTGAGCGCTTCCCCAAGTTCAGGTGGACCTTCCTGCCTTTGAGTTTATGCCCATCACCTCTCATTAAAACATTAAAGACATGGCAGCAGAATAAGAAAACCCCAAATGTATGTCCTACCAGGAACAAATGCTGCCGAGATTACAGAACTTTTCTGAAAGAGTGCATACCTCTTCAAACACGCGAGGAAATATTAAAGTTAGGTTTCCAGCAAACGCAGGCACATATTCTCCTCCCACATTCTTTATAATGGAATCCATCAGGTACAGGAATGGCAGTTTCTGTGATGGAGGAGCCTGGAGTAATGAGAAGAAACTGACATGGGGCTTCAATCGGGAGACATGCTGCTCTCCCAGAGCTTTTGGTGGGATGAGTCCCAAACCCTCTCCTAGTACAAACAGGGAGGGAGGGCTCTCGCCCTCCTGGGAGTCCCCTGCCCACTTTCCTGTCTCTCCTTGTCCCTCCTCCATTCCTCCTCCTGCAACCCCTGCACCTTGTGCTGCCTGTCTCCTGTACTCCTCAGCACTCCCTCTCCCCTATGCCCTTCCTCCTAGCCCCTAAGGCCACCCATTCCTGCTGCCCCAGCTGGTCCCTCCAGCAGTATGGGTAAAAGTAGGAGCGAGTGGCATATAAAAACCTTGATGATCTGTGCCTCAATCAGGGACACAATGTGCTTGCTGAAGCACGTGTTCTCCTCAGCCACGATGGTCAGGACATCGATGTGCTGCTTGCTGTTATAGCTCAGCTGCTCCAGCAGTGACTGGTAGGTGCGTTTCGCATCCTTCTCGGCCTCGCTGCTCCCAGCGCTGCTCTCCGGGGCCACCATGCTGCTCTGAACGGGGCCCGCACCAGGACCCAACCCAAGGAGCGAGAGCCTGCGATCCCCTCACACCGGGTGCACAACGGCAGCCTCCCCTCGCACCCAGTGAGTTTGTTGTGAGGATGGGGCCCGTCGCCTTGGAAACCGCATCCAGTTCCCTCACTGCGCCCTGATTGGCTGCCGACCCTCTGCTCAGCCCTGATTGGCTCATCCCTCCCAGCAGCAGCCTCTGCCTGCCTAGGACCATCTTCCTCTGCTTGGCTCCTGGGCTAAAGCCCCCTTCTTGCACCGCCTCCTGACTCTGCTTGCGTTTCCCTCCTCAACTGCTCTGCCTCTCCCTGCACCTTTCCCTCTCGGCCCTGACCTTCCCCACAGGCTCAGCGGTGGGGGTGGCCGTCAATGAACATGGCATGGATGTCAGTTCAGATGGATGTCAGGGGCCACACAGACTGCACCAGCTTTACTAGCATTCATTTGTTTTATTTCTAGCTGAGCAAGCTCCATTTGCTGACTTTCAACCAAGAGTCCAGAAAGAGCTGGCTGAGATCTTTCAGTGATCCCTGACTCAGCTGAGCATGCTGGGGAACTAAGTGCAGTTACTGAGTTCCAACCACTGTGCTGTGTTTCTGCACCCTGTACAAACCCTTCCAACGTCACTCTACAATCACATGAGTAGAGTGAGTGCTAAGAATGCAACTCTTTTGATGCTGCCTTTGAAGGGAGGTCTTATTCCACCCAGCCCTTCTTTTCATGGGGACACTTGTGTTATTGGTAAACTGGATGATGCTGTCCCCTTTGCAGCATGTTCTCTGACATAGTGCACAACTTTCAGTTCTTGTGGCATAGCTCAGCTTTATTCACATGATAAAGTATTATTAAACAGTTATCATCATCTCACTGTTTTTACTTCTGTGACATCATTCTCATTCCCAGTAGACTCTTATATAGAGACTCTCAATGGGCTGAGTATGCGTAACATGGCAATGGTCTCTTTGAGGATCTGTTACAGTGGCTGGGCTGTGATGCCATTCCATACTGTCAGGTTACACTTACGTGGAGCAGATGTTCTGCACACGGATGTGTTCATTTGCTGAGAGTGTAACATCTTGCTAAATAAAAATGAAACATAACTTCATTATGTTTCAGATATCATTAATAATCATTAATAATATTACTCTCAATAATGTTAAATAACAATAATAATAATAATTGCTATTTCTTATTTTTGTGCTTTATAGAAAAACCTCATCAGCTGTATCTCAGGGGTCCTAAAAACTGCCCTGAGATTGTCTGACCTATTCTGCATTTCTATGACTTAGTCCACATCCTGTCTAATATACAGACATTAACATTTCTCATATTTTCTCCTTCTGCTTCACGAGGTGAAGCTTTTCGTGAGGGTTCACAGGACAGTGGTGCAGACCTTTGCAACTGATTGTAATATTAAATAACCTCTGTTGCTCTCTTGTGAGGCTAACGGGCACCTCTGTGGATTTCTGTTACCACAAACCTCAAAGGTAAGCCTTCAGTGCACACAATGTAAATATAACCTGATGTTTGGATTTACTAGACTAAGATGGAGGAACCATAAACAACTGTAACAGTATTGGTGTATGTGCTTGTCATATACAGTTGCATTGCAAGAGTCTGAAACACAGTCTTTCCTTGCACACACACAGTAAGAATCATGTTTAAATAGACAAACATGAAGATGCAAACCAGACTTCATTAGATTTGAAGCAAAGCCTTGCATGAATAAATGAGTATCAGAATCTCTGTGTAACTGCAGATGTTGACCTTTTTGTGTGCATTTTCACCAGTTCCATCATGAAGACATTTTGAAGATGAGTGGTTTTAAAATGAAAACCACCCCAGAAAAATCCTTCTAGGGATTTATATATATTAAACTCCCCCCCATTGCCCCCAAAAAAGGTGTCCTCCACATGTGCTGCTGGATCTGCAGCTGCCTCCTGGCTGGTCTGGGACTGCAGGCAAAGACCCCTGAGGATGGTCCCTCTTCCCTCCCTGGGCATGGAGAAGGGCCCAGCAGCACGGCAGGGGAATCCCTGCCTGAGCCTGGCAGTGCTTCCTTATCAAGGCTGCCTTTGTGAGCGGGGAGATACATTAATCTTCTCTTGGTTTTACCCTAACAACAACCATGTTAAAACACACAAAAGTGGGTTTGTTCCTTAATAAACAGTTAAGAACACTGCTTACCTGGGCCCACGTTAAAGTCTTTCCTGTCACAGTACAAAAGAATGACAAATGACCCCTGAAATGCCATTCTAGCCCATTTCTAACAGCACTACCACAGACAGTCTTGCAGACAAGCCAGAATGGTGCGCTGTGACCTCCTTCCAAGCATTCCCTCCAGCTGCAGACGCTGCTTTGAGCTTTGGACAGGCAGCCTGGGAAGAATACAGGGATGTTGTCTGGGAAGCTAGGGACCAGGTTAGGAAAGCTAAGGCCCAGTTAGAATTAAACTTGGCTAGGGATGTGAAAGATAACAGGAAGGGATTCTATAGGTACGTAGCGAATAAAAGACAGACTAGGGACAACATGGGCCCTCTCCAGAAGCTATCGGGAGAACTGGTTACACAGGATTTGGAGAAGGCTGAGGTTCTGAATGAGTTTTTTGCCTCAGTCTTTACTGGCAAATGCTCTGACGACACCACCAAGTAGATATATGTATGTATGTATATGTGTGTACATACATGTACACGTACATACATATGCACATTAATATATATCCATCTGATTGGAGAAGTTGCAATGCCTGTCACTGGGATTGCAGTATGTGCAGTACCTGCGGGTGGTGCAGCCCCAGCAATAGACACCAGTTGCAGTGACTGTGGCTGTGGTTGGAGCAGCTGCAGTGTCTGTCACTGGGGCTGGAGTTGTTGCTGTGTCTGTTGTGTTGCCAGGAGATCCAGAGACATCTTTTTCCCCTTGAGGGTCCTGGAGTGGCCTGAGGGCACAGTCCCTCTGCAACAGGATCCACCCAAGGTTCCACCGATGGTGGCTGCTGCCACACGGGAAGTTTAGATTGGATGTAAGGAGGAAATTCTTTCCTGTTAGGGTGGTGAGGCACTGGAATGGGTTGCCCAGGGAGGTTGTGAATGCTCCATCCCTGGCAGTGGTCAAGGCCAGGTTGGACGAGGCCTTGGGTGAGATGGTTTAGTGTGAGGTGTCCCTGCCCGTGGCAGGGGGGTTGGAACTGGATGAGCTTAAGGTCCTTTCCAACCCTAACCATTCTACGATTCTATGATGGCCAGCACTGGCTGTGAGCACCCTGCAGTACAGTTCCTGATGTGCTGAGCTTAGCTGTAGCCTGTACGCATCAGGCTGCTGTAACCAGGAAAAAGCTTCCTCCAGGTGGCTGCATGCTAACTTGCACGACTTAGGTGGGAGAGCCCGCTCTACCCTCTGGCTTACAGGAAAATCACTCAGTTGTAGCAAACTACAAATTCTGAATGGGTCTAATTGCTCTCTCTAATCAGTGTAGAAGGTGTTCTTCCAGGTAGCCTAAAAGAGGTGTGAGATCTAGATCTGAGGTGAGGTGGAATGTTCCGAGTTTTGAGCAGGCTGCTACAGTTTACTTCATTTTGTTGCTTTTATCTGCTGTCCAATACAATGGTCACTTTAGAAAATACAGTACTAGTATAAGGAATGTTGTGATTCCACAAGCCACATCCCAATCATCCTCCCAATTATTCTCTTGCCTCCACATTCCCATTGCTTTCCCAATGAATTCAGGCTTGAGCTCATTCTTCAGGCCAGGTTTTTGCAAGAACTAATTTTACTTAAACCAGTAACAACTGCATAGAAAATTCAAACTCCTAAAACATTGATGGAAATGTTACTGCAAAAGGCGGTCAAAGAAACTCTCTAAGACTTGATGTGGAGTTTTAGAAAGCAGGCATTCTTTATTGCAGCACTGGGTGCGCACACAAATAGTTTTGCAAAGGTGAGCACCCTCACTCCTTGCCCGCAGTGGCTATGTATTTAGGATACTCATGCATAGGTTTTCTATGAAACTATTTACATATTCATGAAAGTCTTTCAAACTAATTATAATATTTGCATCCCAATTATGCATGTGCTTTCCTGCTGAGTGGGAGTCTCTGGTGGTTGCTGTTTGTCTTCCTCACTGTGTTCACTGAATGATCCTAGTGCTGAAAGGTCCTAGTGCTGACTTAGAAAGCACTTTGTCCTTGCTTTTGTTCTCTTCCAGTCTCTGTTGTCTTGAAGGTTAGCATCCTTGGTCTTATTGCTTTTGTTCTGTTCCAGTCTCTGTTGTCTTGAAGGTTAGCATCCTTGGTCTTATTTACTGCCTCCTTAGTTGTTTTCACTCCCCCCATAAGCGAGACATTGCTTACTCCCTACATGCTAGCAAGTTAGAACAGTTTGCTATATTTTACTATGTTACTTTAAAGCCACGCACACTCTTGTTAGTTAAACCTATCATTTAAGCCTACAGAGAAGAGTCCTCAAATCCCTTGCTGTGTGGCTCTGCTTGCCAAGAAAGTCTCTTGCCATTTCACTGAAACCCCCTCTCTTTTCTCTCTAACAGACCTGGCTGACCAAGATCCTGATTTATGTGAAATCTGCGCCAATGCTGCCTGCGCTGGTTGCTTTTGAACAAAGATGAAACAGTTCAAAGAACATGTGTCAAAACTGGGAAGTTTGTGCACTCCTATTGCAAATCACGTGCTTACACAAATCGATATTTGGTCTCCATCTCCACTGCAGTCAAACTGGAGCTACTAGCTCATGTAGACATACCAATGGCAGTCCTGAAGTAGTTAGACCAAGTGGCATGATGGGTGAAACTGAGTAGTGTCCTGCAGCCATTTTAATAGCTAAATCTGCTTGTGATTTGGCCATCCCTACACATAACACCCAACAGCACCAAGATACCTTTTCCAGCCAATGCTGGCAAGTGTGTTGGATAACTATCTCACTGCCTGGAGGTCTGCACGTGATTGTGTATGTTTCTAAGAAAGCAAGTAACCTGGGGACAAGTTATTGGTGTTTAGCAACATCTCCATAGCCAGAAAGTTCCCAGTCTGTTCCTAGTCACTAATTGTTGGGAATTTAGGAAATGAATGTACCGGAGGACAGGAGCGCTTTCTACGTAGCAGTATGGAAGCCCCTTCCTTTGGCAGACAGTCAAGTTCACCAAGCTCTATTTAGCAGGCAGCAGTTCCAAACTGCTATGCTGGAATCACTTTGAAATTTAAACATTGCATTGTGTGTTTTATTTATTGGTGGCGAGATTGTGAAAAAAGCATCTTCCCGTGTTTCTATGCTGTATGTGAAATAAAAGCTGGTAATAATTTGTGTGGTATTTTTATTATGTTTTTCCTGGGGTTTGTGGGATTTTACGTTAGCGTGAGGGACAGTGTGCTTGCCTGCTTGCTCTTCTTCTAGAAAAGATCTAATAAGGTAAGTGGGTCTTCACTGGAACAAAAGATATGTTGTTAATATTGTCCTGAACATCAAACGATTTGTGGTCCTTATATGGGTTACAGTACTGTAAGACTACATCATAGCTTTTAAATTCTTCCCAGTTAAAAACTGTAGCTGTTTAACTATTGTCTCTCTTTCATATATATGTTGCCTTGAACTCAGCAACCAACTTCTGTGCTATAAAGCTAAGCACTTCTCTCAGCAGGTAGATGCCCATATCCGGAACTGATGTTTGAAAACAATCTTAGGTGTATTAACTCCTGTTCCCTGTGTCAGAAAAGTGATGTGATTGCAGACAAGAATTCCTCACATCTGGCATGGTGGAGGGGTGGTGGAAGAGCCAGAGGGGCGTCGAGCAGGACGGAGTGCCGAGGGAAGCAGGGCCAGGCGAGGAGGGGCTGCATGGGGAGCAGGGGGGCAGGCTGCAGGACAGAGCTCTCTGCAGCCTCCTGAAGAGGGGACGTGGGGAGGGCGGTGCTGATCTCCCTGGGAGCCAGGGCAGGCTCACACTTGATGTGAGGAAGAGGGGCTTCAAACACTGGCACAAGCTTCCCGGTGTGCCAAGGCTGTGCGTGCTGGAGAGCCGTATGGACAATGCCAGTAAGGACTGTGTCCTTAAGGACGAGCTTGAACTTCTGGCCGGCGCTGAATTGCTCAGGCAGCTGCACTACAGGATTGCTGTAGGCCCCTTTCAACTGAGCTCTGCTCTGCTCTGCTCTTCCATGGCCCCTGCTGGGGGCTGCCCCTCGAAAACCCCTGGCACCTCAAACCACCTGCACCTCGAGCCCCTTCCCCTCCCCAGAGACTCAGCCCCAGCAAGATTCCTGCTCTACCCCTGCACCCTGAATCCCCCAGAAGGCCAAACCCCCCAAAGCCTCTGCTGGGACCCCCAAAACACCTCATGGGACCCTCTCAAAGCACCTCTGCCCCCCCTCCCTGCACACCCAAAGCACCCTGGGAGTCCCAAACCCAGCTGGCTGCCAGAAAAACCCCTGCACCCCAAAAGCCCTGCACCCCAAAAGCCCTGCACCCCAAAACCTCCTCCAGAGCCTCCCAACATTCCCCCTGCACTCCAGACCCCACCTTCAACCCCTAATGCTCTGCTATGCTGTGCTATGCTGTGCTATGCTGTGCTATGTTACTCTATTCCCTGCAGTGACTATGAGTCACAAATGATGGACTGCTGTTTGCCTGCATATCAGATGCATTTTCAGCTCCAGAAGCATTCTGAAGACTCACAAAGGTCACAGGTTGGAGCGGGATTTCATGTGAGTTCATAGATAGAACTTCATTTCATTTCATTTCATTTCATTTCATTTCATTTCATTTCATTTCATTTCATTTCGTGTCATTGGATTTCACTTCATTTGGAAGAAATTCTTCCAGAGGGAAGAGGTGCTGAGGCCCTGGCACAGGGTGCCCAGAGAAGCTGTGGCTGCCCCATCCCTGGCAGTGCTCAAGGCCAGGTTGGACACAGGGGCTTGGAGCAAGCTGCTCCAGTGGAAGGGGTCCCTGCCCGTGGCAGGGATTGGAGCTGGAGGAGCTTTAAGGGACTTTCCCACCCAAACTCTTGTATGATTTTATAATTTCATTTCATTCCTGCATTTAAATTAATTATATATTTATTATTATTCTCATTCATTCAGTCATTCCTTTCTTTCTTTTCTTTCTTTGTTTCTTTCGTTCATTCTTTTTATTTCTTCCTTCCTTCCTTTCTTGCATGCCTGCTTCCCTCCCTCCTTCCCTCGCTTGTTTCATTTCACTACTGATTTTTATTATTTCACCACTTAATTGCATTATTTCCTCTCTTTTTCTATCCTTGCCTTCCCTTTTCCATTGTTTCATTTCAGTATTTCAGTCTATTTCATTCCAACAAGTCAGTTTATTTTTTTTACAAAAAAATCAAATCAGAATAAAGAAGAAGAAAGCAGAACAACACCCAACCTCCCACCCCATCCCCCCACCCCCCCCGCCACCCCCCCCACCCCCCCCCCAGCTGGTTTAAACACTCGTGTCATGGACAACAGTGTGGATTTTCCACAGCTCCCTCGGGGTTCTGAGCACAACTTCTGGCCTGTGGGAAATTCTGCTGACCTTGCTCTTCAGGCCCAGGTTGATCAGACACAAACCTGCAGAAATAAGCATTCAACAATTGTTTGGGTAAGAATGCAATTAGAAACTTGCTTTTTTATCATTCACTTGTACAAGTTTCTCAATGATTTTATACATGGCAAACTCCTTCCCAGAGTGAGCCGTGCCAGTTTGGGATTGCAAGGTCCACAAAGGACTGCATAAACCTTCTTCGACGTGAGGCTGCTTAGGGCTGTCTGACATACCTTCCTTACTTTAGGAGCTGATGAAGTGGGAGATAAACTCCCACATCTCCTCTTACGTGAGCTCCTCGCCTGCAAACATGGGGACTGTTCTGGACTTGGCCTTAGACTCTGATTTCCTGAGTTCTCTGTTGTCATGGCTTTTCTTTCAGATGCAGATGTTGTGCCTTCGTGTTCCTGCAAAATCGGTAATACAAGGTCAGGATCATCAGCAGGCATCATTTTGGAGAGAAGTGAGAAACAAAACCCCAAGGACTTTGTAATTGTTCCACAATCTGGAAGAGGGTTTTGAAACCTGAACCCCCAGCCTATCCCATAGTCTCAGCTCAGAAAATCCTCTTGCTCGTGTACAGAGGTCACACACTTCACTCTTAACATGCTAAATTGTCAGACAGCAGCAGAGAGGCAATGACAACTACACGTGTCAGCATCTGCCCACGCAGCAGGCACCCAAACTTACTGATTTCTTTGGGAACTTGCGTTTTGCCAGGATGCTGGAAAAGTCCAGGTTTGCAGGCAGGTGTTGAATTGGCCAAGCCGGATCTAACACGTTGACTCTGATGTCAAGTACAAGCAGTTTCTTTGCAGGAAAAAGGCCGTTCCATGTAGAACGTAAATGAAATAAACGCTTCTTAGTAGCTGCATCCACCTAAAACAATCAGACAATTGTAGGGCTTGTGAAGGGAATAGAAAACAATTTCTTCATGTTTTCTGTCAAGCTAAAGATTTCATCTCTTTCCTACCTCTAGGAACAGTTTGCCATGTTACCACCTTGCTCTACAGCACTTGTAAGCAGTGCAGCTCATGCATCTATACCCATGGACTAAGGAAAAGAAGCTCAAATGTGCAATTGGTGTTTCAAGGCGATTTGAAGGTTTTATTGCACAGATTCCATTCTCTGAAAACTTTCTTTCACCTGTTTCCCTAGCAAAAGTCTCATTTTCCTTGCCCAATTTCTGTGGGAAAAAAATTACAGGAAGAAAACTATGGGAAGGCACCAGGGAAGGAGGCTTCACAACTGCTCTGGGCACCCCATCCCAGTGCTCAGTCACCCTCTCAGGACGTGAGCGCTTCCCCAAGTTCAGGTGGACCTTCCTGCCTTTGAGTTTATGCCCATCACCTCTCATTAAAACATTAAAGACATGGCAGCAGAATAAGAAAACCCCAAATGTATGTCCTACCAGGAACAAATGCTGCCGAGATTACAGAACTTTTCTGAAAGAGTGCATACCTCTTCAAACACGCGAGGAAATATTAAAGTTAGGTTTCCAGCAAACGCAGGCACATATTCTCCTCCCACATTCTTTATAATGGAATCCATCAGGTACAGGAATGGCAGTTTCTGTGATGGAGGAGCCTGGAGTAATGAGAAGAAACTGACATGGGGCTTCAATCGGGAGACATGCTGCTCTCCCAGAGCTTTTGGTGGGATGAGTCCCAAACCCTCTCCTAGTACAAACCAAATTCCTTCTGCAAGTAATAGAGAAGCCGACACGGAGAGGTGCCATGCTTGACCTCGTGCTCACCAACGGGGAAGGGCTGGTTGGAAATGTGATGCTCCAGGGCAGCCTTGGATGCAGCCATCATGAGATGCTCGAATTTGAGATCCTCAGGACAGTGAGAAGAGCGTGCAGCAAGCTCACTGCCCTGGATTGCAAGAGAGCAGACTTTGGCCTCTTCAGGAACCTGCTTAGGAAGGTTCCATGGGATACAGCCCTAGAGGGCAGGGGGCCCAAGACTCTCGGTTGATATTCAAGGATCACCTCCTGCAAGCTCAGGAGCGTTGCATCCCAACTAGAAGGAAGAGCAGCAGGAGGGCCAGGAGACCTCCTTGGGTGGATAAGGAGCTGCTGAGGAAACTTAGAGGGAAAAAAGAGGCTTCTAAAAGGTGGAAGCAAGGACAGGCAGCCTGGGAAGAATACAGGGATGTTGTCTGGGAAGCTAGGGACCAGGTTAGGAAAGCTAAGGCCCAGTTAGAATTAAACTTGGCTAGGGATGTGAAAGATAACAGGAAGGGATTCTATAGGTACGTAGCGAATAAAAGACAGACTAGGGACAATGTAGGCCCCCTCCGGAAGCTATCAGAAGAACTGGCTACCCTGGATTTGGTTCTTAATGACTTCATTTTCCACTCTTTTGTCTGACTTGGCACATGATGGGTGAAACTGAGTAGTGTCCTGCAGCCTTTTTAGTAGCTGAATCTGCTTGTGATTTGGCCATCCCTACACATAACACCCAACAGCACCAAGATACCTTTTCCAGCCAATGCTGGCAAGTGTGTTGGATAACTATCTCACTGCCTGGAGGTCTGCACGTGATTGTGTATGTTTCTAAGAAAGCAAGTAACCTGGGGACAAGTTATTGGTGTTTAGCAACATCTCCATAGCCAGAAAGTTCCCAGTCTGTTCCTAGTCACTAATTGTTGGAAATTTAGGAAATGAATGTACCAGGAGGACAGGACAACCACAAAAGAGCAGGGTTCTCTCTGCCATTTCCCAGAGCCCATCTTCAAGAGCGCTTTCTACGTAGCAGTATGGAAGCCCCTTCCTTTGGCAGACAGTCAAGTTCACCAAGCTCTATTTAGCAGGCAGCAGTTCCAAACTGCTATGCTGGAATCACTTTGAAATTTAAACATTGCATTGTGTGTTTTATTTATTGGTGGCGAGATTGTGAAAAAAGCATCTTCCCGTGTTTCTATGCTGTATGTGAAATAAAAGCTGGTAATAATTTGTGTGGTATTTTTATTATGTTTTTCCTGGGGTTTGTGGTGTTTTACGTTAGGGTGAGGGACAGTGTGCTTGCCTGCTTGCTCTTCTTCTAGAAAAGATCTAATAAGGTAAGTGGGTCTTCACTGGAACAAAAGATATGTTGTTAATATTGTCCTGAACATCAAACGATTTGTGGTCCTTATATGGGTTACAGTTCTGTAAGACTACATCATAGCTTTTAAATTCTTCCCAGTTAAAAACTGTATCTGTTTAACTATTGTCTCTCTTTCATATATATGTTGCCTTGAACTCAGCAACCAACTTCTGCGCTATAAAGCTAAGCACTTCTCTCAGCAGGTAGATGCCTATATCCGGAGCTGATGTTTGAAAACAATCTTGGGTGTATTAACTCCTGTTCCCTGTGTCAGAAAAGTGATGTGATTGCAGACAAGAATTCCTCACATCTGGCATGGTGGAGGGGTGGTGGAAGAGCCAGAGGGGCGTCGAGCAGGACGGAGTGCCGAGGGAAGCAGGGCCAGGCGAGGAGGGGCTGCATGGGGAGCAGGGGGGCAGGCTGCAGGACAGAGCTCTCTGCAGCCTCCTGAAGAGGGGACGTGGGGAGGGCGGTGCTGATCTCCCTGGGAGCCAGGGCAGGCTCACACTTGATGTGAGGAAGAGGGGCTTCAAACACTGGCACAAGCTTCCCGGTGTGCCAAGGCTGTGCGTGCTGGAGAGCCGTATGGACAATGCCAGTAAGGACTGTGTCCTTAAGGACGAGCTTGAACTTCTGGCCGGCGCTGAATTGCTCAGGCAGCTGCACTACAGGATTGCTGTAGGCCCCTTTCAACTGAGCTCTGCTCTGCTCTGCTCTTCCATGGCCCCTGCTGGGGGCTGCCCCTCGAAAACCCCTGGCACCTCAAACCACCTGCACCTCGAGCCCCTTCCCCTCCCCAGAGCCTCAGCCCCAGCAAGCTTCCTGCTCTACCCCTGCACCCTGAAGCCCCCAGAAGGCCAAACCCCCCAAAGCCTCTGCTGGGACCCCCAAAACACCTCATGGGACCCTCTCAAAGCACCTCTGCCCCCCCTCCCTGCACACCCAAAGCACCCTGGGAGTCCCAAACCCACCTGGGTGCCAGGAAAACCCCTGCACCCTGAAAGCCTCATGCACCCCAAAATCTCCCCCAGAACCTCCCAACATTCCCCCTGCAGTCCAGGGCCCCGCCCTGAACCCCTAATGCTGTGCTATGCTCTGTTATGCTGTGCTATGCCATGCCATCCCATGGCACTCTATTCCCTGCACTGACCATGAGTCACATGACGATGAGACTGTTGCTTGCCTGAATGTTGGATGTTTTTTCTGCTCCAGAAGCATTCGGAAGTCTCACAAAGGCTACAGTTTGAAACGGGATTTCATGTGACTTCATAGATAGAACTTCATTTCATTTCATTTCATTTCATTTCATTTCATTTCATTTCATTTCATTTCATTTCACTTCATTTGGAAGAAATTCTTCCAGAGGGAAGAGGTGCTGA
>NW_026916057.1:0-37926 GCF_034315485.1 Pezoporus occidentalis
CCCAAACCCCCTCATAAGACTCCCATACAGCCCCCCATAGACCCCAACCCCCCCCCATAGACCCCCATAGACCCCAAACCCCCCCATAGACCCCCCCATAGACCCCCCATAGACCCCCCATAGACCCCAACCCCCCCCATACACCCCCCATAGACCCCCATAGACCCCCCATAGACCCCCCCCCATAGACCCCCATAGACCCCCATAGACCCCCATAGACCCCCCATAGACCCCATAGCCCCCCCATAGACCCCCCATAGCCCCCCCATAGACCCCCATAGACCCCCATAGACCCCATAGCCCCCCATAGACCCCCCCTTGCCCCCATAGATCCAAGTACAACCTGAACGAGCTCTCCCACGACACCGCTATGGGGCTGGTGCAGTTTGCGCTCGACAGCGGCGTGCGGGTGGCGGAGGTGGGGTTGGGGGGGGTGGGGAGATTTGGGGTGGTTTGGGGTCATTTTGGGGTGATTTGGGGGGATTTGGGGTCTTTTAGGGTGATTTGGGGTCTTTTGGGGGTGGTTTGGGGGTGATTTGGGGTGGATTTGGGGGTGATTTGGGGGTGATTTGGGGTGATTTTGGGCTGGTTTGGGGTTATTTTGGGGTGATTTGGGGCTGGTCTGGGGTAATTTTGGGGCCGTTTTGGGGTTACTTTGGGGGTGATTTGGGGCCATTTTGGGGTGATTTGGGGTGATTTGGGGCTGGTTTGGGGGTGATTTGGGGTGATTTGGGGGTGATTTTGGGGCCATTTTGGGGTGATTTGGGGGTGATTTTGGGGTGGTTTGGGGGTGATTTGGGGTGATTTGGGGGTGATTTTGGGGTGATTTGGGGCTGGTTTGGGGGTGATTTGGGGCTGGTTTGGGGTGATTTGGGGGTGGTTTGGGGGTGGTTTGGGGTGATTTGGGGTCATTTTGGGGTGATTTGGGGTCATTTTTGGGTGATTTGGGGTGATTTGGGGTCATTTTTGGGTGATTTGGGGTCATTTTGGGGTGGTTTGGGGGTGATTTGGGGCTGTTTTGGGGTAATTTTGGGGCCGTTTTGGGGTTACTTTGGGGGTGATTTGGGGCCATTTTGGGGTGATTTGGGGGTGATTTGGGGCTGGTTTTAGGCTGGTTTGGGGGTGATTTGGGGGTGATTTGGGGTGATTTGGGGGTGATTTGGGGCTGGTTTGGGGCTGGTTTGGGGGTGATTTGGGGCTGGTTTGGGGGTGATTTGGGGGTGATTTGGGGGTGATTTGGGGGTGGTTTGGGGGTGATTTGGGGCCATTTTGGGGTGATTTGGGGCCATTTTGGGGTGATTTGGGGTCTTTTGGGGTGATTTGGGGGTGGTTTGGGGTGATTTGGGGCCATTTTGGGGTGATTTGGGGCCATTTTGGGGTGATTTGGGGCTGTTTTGGGGTGATTTTGGGGTGATTTGGGGCTGTTTTGGGGTGATTTGGGGCTGTTTTGGGGTGATTTGGGGCAGTTTTGGGTGATTTTGGGCTGTTTCGGGGTGATTTTGGGGTGATTTGGGGTCATTTTGGGGTGATTTGGGGTCATTTTGGGGTGGTTTGGGGGTGATTTGGGGCCATTTTCGGGGCTGTTTTGGGGTGATTTGGGGCCATTTTGGGGCTGTTTGGGGTCATTTGGGGGTGATTTGGGGCTGTTTTGGGGTGATTTTGGGGTGATTTTGGGGTGATTTGGGGTGATTTGGGGTGATTTTGGTGCAATTTGGGGTGATTTGGGGTAATTTGGGTGATTTTGGGGTGATTTGGGGGGGGGGTGGGGTGATTTGGGGGTGATTTGGGGTCATTTTGGGGTGATTTTGGGTGATTTGGGGGTGATTTTGGGTGATTTGGGGTGATTTTGGGGTGATTTGGAGTGATTTGGGGGCATTTGGAGTGATTTGCAGTGATTTTTGGGGTGATTTTGGGGTGATTTGGGGTGGTTTTGGGGTGGTTTGCGGTGATTTGGGGGTGATTTGGGGGGTCATTTGGGGTGATTTTGGGAGGTGATTTGGGGTGATTTGGGGGGTTTTGGGGTGATTTGGGGGTGATTTGGGGGGATTTGGGGCCATTTTGATTTTGGGGTGATTTGGGGGTGTTTTGGGGTGATTTGGGGGTGATTTGGGGGCATTTGGTTGTTTTGGGGTGTTTTGGGGTGATTTGGGGGTGGTTTGGGCTGGTTTTGGCTGGTTTTGGGGTGATTTGGGGGTGGTTTGGGGGGGATTTGGGCTGGGGGATTTTGATTTGGGGTGATTTGGGGCTGGTTTAGGGTGATTTGGGGCCGTTTTGGGGTGATTTGGGGGTGATTTGGGGTGATTTGGGGCTGATTTGGGGTGGGATTTTTGGGTTACTTTGGGGTGATTTGGGGGGGGTTTGGGGTGGTTTTGGGGTGATTTGTGGTGATTTGGGGGGTTTGGGGGTGGTTTTGGGGTGATTTAGGGGGGATTTTGGGGTGATTTGGGGGGGTTTGGGGGTGATTTTAGGGTGATTTGGGGCTGATTTGGGTTGTTCTGGGGTGATTTGGGGGTGATTTGGGGGGGGGGTGGTTTGGGGGTGGTTTTGGGGGTGATTTGGGGGTGGTTTGGGGGTGATTTTGGGGTGATTAGGGGCTGTTTTGGGGGAATTTGGGGTGATTTTGGGGTGATTTGGGGCTGTTTTGGGGTGATTTTGGGGTGATTTGGGGCTGTTTTGGGGTGATTTTGGGGGTTTGGGGTGGTTTGGGGGTGATTTTGGGGTGGATTTGGGGGTGTTTTGGGGGTTTTGGGGTGATTTGGGGTCTTTTGGGGTGATTTGGGGCTGGTTTGGGGGTGGTTTGGGGGTGATTTGGGGGGATTTGGGGGTGATTTGGGGCTGTTTGGGGGTGATTTGGGGCTGGTTTGGGGGTGGTTTGGGGGTGATTTGGGGGTGGTTTGGGGGGTTTTGGGGGTGGTTTTGGGGTGATTTGGGGTCATTTTGGGGTGGTTTGGGGGTGATTTGGGGCCATTTTGGGGCTGTTTTGGGGTGATTTGGGGGGGGGTTGGGGTGATTTTGGGCTGTTTCGGGGTGATTTTGGGGTGATTTTTGGCAGTTTTGGGGTGATTTGGGGCTGTTTTGGGTGATTTTGGGCTGTTTTGGGGTGATTTGGGGCTGTTTTGGGGTGATTTGGGGCTGTTTTGGGTGATTTGGGGCTGATTTGGGGGTGATTTGGGGTGGTTTGGGGGTGATTTGGGGGTGGTTTGGGGGTGATTTGGGGTGATTTTGGGGTGATTTGGGGCTGGTTTGGGGGTGATTTGGGGCTGGTTTGGGGTGATTTGGGGGTGATTTGGGGGTGGTTTGGGGGTGGTTTGGGGTGATTTGGGGGTGATTTGGGGGGAATTTGGGGTTGTTTTGGGGTTTTTTGGGGTCTTTTTTGGGGTGAATTGGGGGAGTTTTGGGCGTTTTTGGGGGTGATTTGGGGTGTTTTGGGGTGATTTGGGGGGGCTGGTTTGGGGTGATTTGGGGCTTGTTTGGGGTGATTTTGGGGCTGATTTGGGGGTGATTTGGGGCTGTTTGGGGGTGATTTGGGGGTGTTTGGGGGTGATTTGGGGGTGTTTTGGGGGGTTTTGGGGTGATTTGGGGTGGTTTGGGGTGATTTTGGGGTGATTTGGGGGTGGTTTGGGGGTGATTTTGGGGTGGTTTGGGGCTGGTTTTGGGGTGATTTGGGGCTGGTTTGGGGTAATTTTGGGGTGATTTGGGGCTGTTTTGGGGTGATTTGGGGTCTTTTGGGGTGATTTGGGGCTGTTTTGGGGTGATTTGGGGGTGATTTGGGGGTGATTTGGGGCTGTTTGGGGGGATTTGGTTTGGGGGTGATTTGGGGGGTTTGGGGGTGATTTGGGGGTGGTTTGGGGGTGTTTTGGGGTGATTTGGGGGGTTTTGGGGTGATTTTGGGGTGGTTTGGGGTGATTTGGGGGTGATTTGGGGCTGGTTTGGGGTGATTTTGGGGCTGATTTGGGGGTGATTTGGGGGTGATTTGGGGCTGGTTTGGGGGTGATTTGGGGTGATTTTGGTGTGATTTTGGGTGATTTTGGGTGATTTGGGGTGATTTTGGGGTGATTTGGGGCTGGTTTGGGGGTGATTTGGGGCACGAGTGGCCAGATTTTGTGGTGATTTGGGGCTGGTTTGATTTGGGGTGATTTGGGGTGATTTGGGGGTGATTTGGGGTGATTTGGGGTGATTTGGGGGGTTTGGGGGTGATTTGGGGGGATTTGGGGTGATTTTGGGGGTGGGTGATTTGGGGGTGATTTGGGGCTGGTTTGGGGGTGATTTGGGGTCTTTTGGGGGTGATTTGGGGGTGGTTTGGGGGTGATTTGGGGTGATTTGGGGGTGGTTTGGGGGTGATTTGGGGTGATTTGGGGTGATTTGGGGGTGGTTTTGGGGGTGATTTGGGCTGGTTTGGGGTGATTTGGGGTGATTTGGGGTGACTTGGGGGTGATTTGGGGCTGTTTGGGGGTGATTTTGGGCTGGTTTGGGGTGATTTGGGGGTGATTTGGGGTGATTTGGGGCTGGTTTGGGGTGATTTTGGGCTGATTTGGGGCTGATTTGGGGGTGGTTTGGGGGTGATTTGGGGTGATTTGGGGCTGGTTTGGGGTGATTTGGGGGTGGTTTGGGGCTGGTTTGGGGGTGGTTTGGGGTGATTTGGGGTTATTTTGGGCTGTTTTGGTTTTTTTTGGACTGGTTTTGGGGTGATTTGGGGTGATTTTGGGTTATTTTGGGCTGTTTTAGGGCTGTTTTGGGGTGATTTGGGGTTACTTTGGGCTGTTTTGGGGTTATTTTGGGGTGTTTTGGGGGTCATTTGGGTTGATTTTGGGCTGTTTTGGGGTGATTTGGGGTTATTTTGGGCTGGTTTTGGGTTATTTGGGGCTGTTTTGGGGTATTTTGGGCTGGTTTTGGGGTATTTTGGGCTGTTTTGGGGTGATTTTGGGCTGTTCTGGGGTGATTTTGGGCTGTTCTGGGCTGGTTTTGGGGTGATTTTGGGTTATTTTGGGGTTATTTTGGGTTATTTTGGGCTGTTTTGGATTATTTGGAGCTGTTTTGTGGTTATTTTGGGTAATTTTGGGCAGGTTTTGGGTTATTTTGGGCTCTTTTGGGGTGAATTTGGGCGGTTTTGGGTTATTTTGGGCGGTTTTGGGGTATTTTGGGCTGTTTTGGGGTGATTTGGGGTTATTTTGGGGTGATTTTGGGCTGTTTTGGGTTATTTGGGGTTACTTTGGGCTGTTTTGGGGTGATTTTGGGCTGTTTTGGGTTATTTTGGGCTGTTTTAGGGCTGTTTTGGGGTAATTTTGGGCTGTTTTGGGATTTTGGGGGCTGTTTTGGGGTGATTTGGGGTGATTTGGGCTGGGTTTGGGTTATTTAGGGCTGTTTTGGGGCGATTTGGGGTGATTTTGTGTTATTTTGGGGTGATTTTGGGCGTTTTTGGGTTACTTTGGGGTTATTTGGGCTCTCCCGCAGCTCCTGGTGGACACGGTGGGGCCGGCGGAGCCGTACGCAGCCAAGCTGCGCCTGCGCTTCCCGGGGCTGGGGGTCACCGTCTGCCCCCGCGCCGACAGCAGCTTCCCGGTGGTGAGCGCGGCCAGCATCTGCGCCAAGGTGGGGAGCGCCCCATAGCGCCCCATAGCGACCCATAGCGCCCCATAGCGCCCCATAGCGACCCATAGCGCCCCATAGCGCCCCATAGCGACCCATAGCGCCCCATAGCGGCCCATAGCGACCCATAGCGCCCCATAGCGCCCCATAGCGCCCCATAGCATCTGCGCCAAGGTGGGGACTGCCCCATAGCGCCCCATAGCGCCCCATAGCAACCCATAGCGACCCATAGCGCCCCATAGCGCCCCATAGCGCCCCATAGCGCCCCATAGAGACCCATAGCGACCCATAGCGACCCATAGAGACCCATAGCGACCCATAGCGACCCATAGCGACCCATAGCGACCCATAGCGACCCATAGCGCCCCATAGCGACACATAGCGACCCATAGCGCCCCAGAGCGCCCCAGAGCGACCCATAGCGCCCCATAGCGCCCCATAGCGACCCATAGCGACCCATAGCGCCCCATAGCGACACATAGCGACCCATAGCGCCCCATAGCGCCCCATAGCGACCCATAGCGACCCATAGCGCCCCATAGCGACACATAGCGACCCATAGCGCCCCATAGCGACCCATAGCGACCCATAGCGACCCATAGCGCCCCATAGCGACACATAGCGACCCATAGCGACCCATAGCGACCCATAGCGACCCATAGCGCCCCCATAGCATCTGCGCCAAGGTGGGGACCGCCCCATAGCGCCCCATAGCGCCCCATAGCATCTGCGCCAAGGTGGGGAGCGCCCCATAGCGCCCCATAGCGCCCCATAGCATCTGCGCCAAGGTGGGGAGCGCCCCATAGCGCCCCATAGCGCCCCATAGCATCTGCGCCAAGGTGGGGACCGCCCCATAGCGCCCCATAGCGCCCCATAGCGCCCCATAGCGCCCCATAGCATCTGCGCCAAGGTGAGGATCCCTCCATTGCCCCCCCCATAGCCCCCCCATAACCCCCCCATAGCCCCCCAGCATCTGCACCAAGGTGAGGATCACCCCATAGCCCCCCCCATAGCTCCCCCATAGACCCCCCATAACCCCCCAGGATCTGCACCAAGGTGAGGATCACCCCATAGCCCCCCCCATAACCCCCCCATAGCCCCCCATTGCCGCTCGCAGACCCCCATAGCCCCCCCATAGCCCCCCATAGCCCCCCATTGCCGCTCGCAGACCCCCATAACCCCCCCATAGCCCCCCCATAGCCCCCCATAGGCCCCATTGACCCCCATAGCCCCCCATTAACCCCCCATACACCCCCCATTGACCCCCATAGACCCCCCATAGCCCCCCCAGCATCTGCACCAAGGTGAGGATCACCCCATAGCCCCCCCCATAGCCCCCCCATAGCCCCCCAGCATCTGCACCAAGGTGAGGATCACCCCATAGCCCCCCCATAACCCCCCCATAGCCCCCCCATAGCCCCCCAGCATCTGCACCAAGGTGAGGATCACCCCATAGCCCCCCCATAGCCCCCCCATAACCCCCCCATAACCCCCCCATAGCCCCCCAGCATCTGCACCAAGGTGCCCCCCCCCAACAGCACCCCCTCATCCCCTCCTAAATCCCCCTTAAAACCCCTCAGGACCCCCCCAAGACCCCCCCCAACCCCTTCCCCCCCCATATCCCCATTCCCCCCCCATATCCCCATGCCCCCCCATATCCCCATCCCCCCCCATATCCCCATTCCCCCCCATATCCCCATCCCCCATATCCCCCCCCCATATCCCCATTCCCCCCCATATCCCCATTCCCCCCCATCCCCATTCCCCCCATATCCCCCCCATATCCCCCCCCTGCCCCCCATGCCCCCCCATATCCCCCCCATGTCCTCCCCATACCCCCCTATATCCCCCCCCACGTCCCCCTCCATATCCCCCATTCCCCCCATATCCCCATCCCCCCCCCCCCCATATGCCCCCCATCCCCCTCCATACCCCCATACCCCCATATTCCCCCCCATCCCCCCCATATCCGCATATCCCCCCATATCCCCATTGCCCCCCCCCCATTGTCCCCCCATATCCCCCCCATATCCCCACCCCCCCCATTCCCCCCATGTCCCCATATGCCCCCCATTCCCCCCCATATCCCCATTCCCCCCCCATATCCCCATGCCCCCCCATATCCCCATATCCCCCCCCATATCCCCATATCCCCCCCCATATCCCCATATCCCCATTGCACCCCATTGCCTCCATGTCCCCATTGCCCCCATATCCCCATCCCCCCCCCCATATCCCCATCCCCCCCATCCCCCATTGCTCCCCATCCCCCCCCCCCATTCCCCATCCCCCCATCCCCCCCCCATCCCCATATCCCCCCATCCCCCCATCCCCCCCCCATCCCCCCCCCATCCCCATTCCCCCCATCCCACCCCCATCCCCCCATATGCCCCCCATCCCCCCCCATTCCCACCCCATTTCCCCCCATAGAACCCCATAGCCCCCCATAGAACCCCATCACCCCCCATTCCCCCCCCATTCCCCCCCATACCCCCATTGCCCCCATTGTCCCTATGGCCCCCCATATCCCCATTGCCCCCATTGTACCCATGGCTCCCCATATCCCCATTGCCCCCCATATCCCCATTGCCCCCATTGTCCCCGTTGCCCCCCATGTCCCCATTGCCCTCCATGCCCCCATCCCCCCCCCCCATTCCCCCCATCCCCATTGACCCCCATTCCTCCCATTGACCCCCCATATCCCCCCCATATCCCCCCCCCATATCCCCGCCCCATATCCCCCCCCATATCCCCCCCCATACCCCCCCCATATCCCCCCCCATATCCCCATATCCCCCCATGCCCCCCATTCCCCCCCATACCCCCCCATCCCCCCCCCATATCCCCATGCCCCCCATATCCCCATGCCCGCCCCATATATCCCCCATATCCCCCCCCATATCCCCCATCCCCCCCATATCCCCCATCCCCCCCATATCCCCATGCCCCCCATAGGTAGCCCACCATGCCCCCCATTGAGCATCATCGACCCCATATCCCCATGGTGAGGATGGAACCAATTGGGGGGGGGGGAACCCCATCACTTTGGGGGTGCCCCCCCCTTTCTCTCACCCCCCCCATCCCATCGCAGACCCCAAAACCAAGGAGTGGCTGCGGAGGAGCCTGGAGCCCGTGTTCGGGTTCCCCCAACTCGTGCGCTTCAGCTGGGGCACGGCCAAGGAGCTGCTGCGGGGAGGGGGGGTCCCCGTAACGTGGTATGGACCTGGGGGGGGGGCACCCCAATAATGGGGGGCACCCCAATAATGGGGGGGGGGGGGTAGACCCTCAATAATGGGGGGACCCATAATGTGGAGGGGGAGGGGGTGATGGGGAGAGCCCCAATAATGGGGGGGACCCTGTTAATGTGGAGGGGGGAGCCCCAATAATGGGGGGACCCCAATAATATGGAGGTGGCACCCCAATAATGGGGGGACCCCAATAATAGGGGGGTAGCTCTATAATGGGGGGACCCTGTTAATGTGGAGGGGGGCACCCCAATAATGAGGGGGGGGGGGGGGACCCTATAATAAAGGGGGGGGTGGTATGGGGGGGACCCCCTAATGGCGGGGGGCACCCCAATAATGGGGGGAACCCAATAATGGGGGGGTAGCTCTATAATGGGGGGACCCTGTTAATGTGGAGGGGGGAGCCCCAATAATGAGGGGGCAGCCCTATAATGGAGAGGGGGGCACCCCAATAATGGGGGCACCCCAATAATGTGGAGGGGGCACCCCAATAATGGGGGGAACCCAATAATGGGTGGGGTAGCTCAATAATGGGGGGACCCTATTAATGTGGAGGGGGCACCCCAATAATGGGGGGACCCCAATAATGGGGGGGCACCCCAATAATGGGAGGGGGTGATGGGGGGCCCATATAATGGGGGGGGGTCCCCATAATGGGGGGACCCCGGGGGGGGGGCACCCCAATAGGGGGGGGGGCACCCAAGAATGGGGGGACCCCATAGGGTAATGGGAGGGGGTGATGGAGAGCACCCCTATAAAGGGGGGCACCCCAATAATGAGGGGGTATCCCTGGGGGGGGGGGCACCCCAATAGGGGGGAAAGGGGGGGCAAGAAGTGGGGGGGACCCCATATATTAAAGGGAGGGGGTGATGGAGAGGGCCCAATAATGTGGGGGGCTCCCCATAATGTGGGGGGGCACCCCGGGGGGGGGCACCCCAATAATGGGGGGGGGCACTCCAATAATGGGGGGGTCCCATAGGGTAAAGGGAGGGGGTGGGGCAGGCCCATATAATGGGAGGGGGGCCCCATTAATGTGGTATGGCACCCCAATAATGGGGGGGGGGCACCCAATAATGGGGTAAAGGGGGGATCCAATAATGGGGGGGACCCCATAGGGTAAAGGGAGGGGGTGATGGAGAGGCCCCATAGAAGGGGGGGTCCCCGTAACGTGGTATGGACCTGGGGGGGGGGCACCCCAATAGGGGTAAAGGGGGGGGCAAGAAGTGGGGGGGACCCCATAGGGTAAAGGGAGGGGGTGATGGAGAGGGCCCATAGAAGGGGGGGTCCCCATAATGTGGTATGGACCTGGGGGGGGGCACCCCAATAGGGGGTAAAGGGGGGGCAAGAAGTGGGGGGGACCCCATAGGGTAAAGGGAGGGGGTGATGGAGAGGGCCCATAGAAGGGGGGGTCCCCCTATAATGTGTAGGGGGGGGGGGTCCCCATAATGGGGTGTGAAGGGAGGGGCCCATATAAAGAGGGTCCCCATAAAGGGGGGGGTGATAGGGGAGGAGTCCTCATATGAAGGGGGGGTCCCCATAAAGAAATATGAAGGGGGGGCCCCTAGGGTGAAATGGGGCACGGGGGGGGGGGGGTGTGTCAATGGGGGGGGGGTCTGTGCCCTTTGACCCCCCCATTGCCCCCCCCAGGGTGGATGAGGACCCCGAAAGCGACCCCACGGCCCCCCCCTCGCTCCTGTCCTACTTTGCCCGCACCCCCCCCCAAGGGCGCCCCCCCCACCGCTTCTTCCAGGAGCGAAGACTGCACCCCATGGATGACCTCTGACCCCCCCAAAATTGCCCCCCCCCCCCCAATAAAACAACAATAAAAGACCCCAAATCCACTTTTTATTGGGGGGGGATTGTATGGGTTTTGGGGGGGGGGGTCAATGGAATTGGGGGGGGGGCTCTATGGGGTTAGGGGGTGTCTTTGGGTTGCAGGGGGGGGGGGTTTCCCATCATTCTCTATGGGGAAGGCTCTTTTGGGGGTGTCCCCCATATTAACAATGGGGGGGGGCCCACGATGGTGTTTGTGCCCCCCCCCCCCCCCCCCGTTAATCGGGCCGTGTCCTCAATCCCGATGGATTATAGGGATCAACCCACAAGTGTGGGGGGGGGGAGCGCCCCACAACCGCCCCCCCCCCCCCCCCCAAAAGGTTCAGCACCATGGACAGCAGCGAGAGGGGAGGGGGAGCGCACCATGATTATGGGGGGGGGGGGGTCCATGGTACCGCAGGGGTTAAACCCCCCCCCCCCCAACTTGGTACCACCCCCCCACCCCAGGGCGGGGCTGGGCGGGGCCTGTGGGAGGGGGCGGAGCGATCGCGGGGGGTCCGGATGGCGGCGGGAGGTTGAGGGGGGGGGCACCGGGATTCGGTCCCCCCTTCTTTCCTTCCCCCCCTCTCCCCACCCCCCCCCAAAATCTCCTCCCCCCCCCCCCCAAATCTCGTCGTCGTCGTCGTCCGTGTCCCCCCCCCCCCCAAGCATCGCAATGGACGATTCCGGTGTGATCCGGAGGCGGCGGCTGCAGGTACCGGGGGGGGGGGGGAAGGATCGGTAACGGGGGGGGGCAATGGGACCGGATGGGGGGGGATCGGGTATGGGGGGAGGGGGGGATTGGAACCGGGGGGGGTGGGGGGGAATCGGTAATGGGGGGGGAGGGGGGCAATGGGACTGGATGGGGGGGGGCGGTAATGGGGGGGGGAGGGGGGCAATGGGGCCGGATGGGGGGGGGATCAGTAATGGGGGGGGCGCATTGGGACCGAATGGGGGGGATCGGTAACGGGGGGGGAGGGGCAATGGGACCGGATAGGGGGGGAATCAGTAATGGGGGGGGGGGCAATGGGGCCGGATGGGGGGGGGGTCGGTAATGGGGGGGGGGGGACAATGGGACAATGGGATGGGGGGGGGGTTGGTAACGGGGGGGGGGGCAATGGGACACGAATGGGGGGGGATCGGGAATGGGGGGAGGGGAATGGGGGAGGGGGGCAATGGGACCGGATGGGGGGGTTCGGTAACGGGGGGGGAGGGGGGCAATGGGACCGGATGGGGGGGGATCGGGAATGGGGGGGGGGAATGGGGGGGGGCAAAGGGACCGGATGGAAGGGGGGGGTTCGGTAATGGGGGGGGCGCATTGGGACCGGGGGGGGATATCGGTAACGGTAACGGGGGATGTAGGCCCGTTTGGGGGGGGGGGGATGATGATGCTCACCTGGTACCCAGAAGGATGCGGTGTGTGGGGGGGTGATGTTTAAGGGGGTCCTTTTTGCCCCCCCCATAGCAATAGGAAGGGTTCGGGGTGCCCCCCCCCCAGTGAGATGCGGGGTTGGGGGGGGTCTGGATCGGGGGGGGGGGGGTGTGTTGGGGCGCTCGCCACCCTTTGGCCTGTTCTGCAGAAGGATCTGCCCCTGCCACGGAAAAGCAGCAGGTGAGGACCCCCCCATTGCCCCCCATTGACCCCCCATTGCCCCCCATTGCCCCCCATTGACCCCCATTCCCCCCCATTCCCCTCCCATAGCCCCCCATTACCCCCCCATTGCCCCCCATTGCCCCCCATTCCCCCCCCATTGCCCCCCATTGTCCCCCATTGCCCCCCATTGCCCCCCATTACCCCCCATTGCCCCCCATTGCCCCCCCATTGCCCCCCACTGCCCCAATTACCCCCATTGCCCCTCATTTCCCCCATTTCTCCCTATACCCCCCCATTGCCCCCCATTGCCCCCCATTACCACCCTATTGCCCCCCATTACCTCGCATTGCCCCATTACCCCCCACTGCCCCCCATTAGCCCCCTAACCCCCCCATTACCCCCCTATTGCCCCCCATTACCCCCCTATTGCCCCCCATTACCCCCATTACCCCCCATTACCCCATTGCCCCATTACCCCCCATCGACCCCCATTGCCCCCCATTGTCCCCCATTGACCCCCATTGCTACCCATACCCCCTATTGCCCCCCATTGACCCCCATTGTCCTCCATTGACCCCCATTGTCCCCTATAGCCCCCCATTACCCCCCATTGCCCCCAGATCCCACCCAGGCTCCGCCTCCGGCCCCTCCCCTTTGCAGCCGCCGCTCTCCTCCCCCCTCCCCCCCCCCAGCTGCCGCCGCCCCGGAGCCCCCGAACATCCCCCCCCTCCCCCCCCCCGGAGCCCCCCGGAGCCCCCCCATCCCCCCCCCCACCCCCCCGGTGCACCCCCCCCACCCCCCCCCCACCGCCCCCTCCCCCCCGCTCCGGCAGCGCCATGTTCCGCCGCAGCAAGAGGTACCCAGGTCCTCATCCCCGTCCTCATCCTCATCATCCTCATCCCCATCCCTGCTTCATCCCCATCCTCATCCTCATCCCTGCTTCATCCTCATCCCCATCCTCATCCCTGCTTCATCCCCATCCCCATCCCCATCCCTGCTTCATCCCCATCCTCATCCCCATCCTCATCCTCATCCCTGTTTCATCCTCATCCCCATCCTCATCCTCATCCCCATCCCCATCCCCATCCTCACCCCCATCCCTGCTTCATCCCCATCCCCATCCCCATCCCCATCCTCATCCCTGCTTCATCCTCGTCCCTGTCCCCATCCTCACCCCCATCCCTGCTTCATCCCCATCCCCATCCTCATCCCTGCTTCATCCTCGTCCCTGTCCCCATCCTCACCCCCATCCCTGCTTCATCCTCATCCCCGTCCCCATCCTCATCCCCATCCCCATCTTCATCCCTGCTTAATCCCCATCCCCATCCTCATCATCCTCATCCCCATCCCTGCTTCATCCCCATCCCCATCCCTGCTTCATCCTCATCCTCATCCCTGCTTCATCCCCATCCTCATCCTCATCCCCATCCCCATCTTCATCCCTGCTTCATCCCCATCCTCATCCCCATCCCCATCCTCATCATCCTCATCCCCATCCCTGCTTCATCCCCATCCTCATCCTCATCATCCTCATCCTCATCCCTGCTTCATCCCCATCCCCATCCTCATCCTCATCCCCATCCTCATCATCCTCATCCTCATCCCTGCTGCATCTCCATCCCCATCCTCATCCTCATCATCCCCATCCTCATCCCCATCCCCATCATCCCCATCCTTATCCCTGCTTCATCCCCATCCCCATCCCCATCCTCATCCTCTCTCCATCCCCATCCCTACTTCATCCTCAGCCTTCATCCCTTCCCCATCCCTCCTTCTCCTTCCTCATCCTCCCTCCCTCTCCATCCCTCCCCCCCTCCATCCTCATCCTCATTCCCCTTCCATCCTCACCCTCCAGCCCTCTCCCCATCCCCCCTCTGTCCTCAGCCTTCATCCCTCCTCCATCCTCATCCTCCTCCATCCCCATCCTCAGCCCCTGGCCCTTCTCCACCCCTACCCCCTCCCTCCTCATCCTCGGCCTTCATCCCTCCCCATCTTCATCCCCCCTCCCTCCTCATCCTCCCCCCTCCCCATCTTCATCCTCCCCCCTCCCTCCTCATCCTCCCCCCTCCCCATCTTCATCCCCCTCCCTCCTCATCCTCCCCCCTCCCCATCTTCATCCCCCTCCCTCCTCATCCTCCCCCCTCCCCCCTCCCCATCTTCATCCCCCTCCCTCCTCATCCTCCCCCCTCCCCCCTCCCCATCTTCATCCCCCTCCCTCCTCATCCTCCCCCCTCCCCCTTCCCCATCTTCATCCCCCTCCCTCCTCATCCTCCCCCCTCCCCATCTTCATCCCCCCTCCCTCCTCATCCTCCCCCCTCCCCCTCCTCCATCCTGGTCCCCATTCCCCTCCCCCCCCCCCAGGTCCCTCCATTCCTGCTTCCCCCCCTTTGGGTGATGCCACACATGGGGGGGGGGGGCTGGGGGGAGGGGGGGGTTATGGGGATGCCGACCCCCCCCCCCCCCCTCCCCCCATAACCTCCCCTCCCCCCCCCCAGCTGCCGCACGAGCAACCGGAAGAGCCTGATCCTGACGAGCACCTCCCCCACCCTGCCCCGCCCCCATTCGCCGCTACCGGGGCACATCGGTGAGACCCCTCCCCCCCCCGACCCCTCCCCCCCCCCGGGGTCCTCACCCCCCCCCCCCTCGAGCCCTTAAAGACACAGGGATCCATAGCGACCCCATAGGGTTCTATAGGGACCCCCATAGGGTTCTATAGGGACCCCATAGGGTTCTATAGGGACCCCCATAGGGTTCTATAGGGACCCCCATAGGGTTCTATAGGGACCCCCATAGGGTTCTATAGGGACCCCCATAGGGATCTATAGGGACTCCCACAGGGATCTATAGGGACCCCCCATAGGGATCTATAGGGACCCCCACAGGGATCTATAGGGACCCCCCATAGGGATCCATAGGGACCCCCCATAGGGATCCATAGGGACCCTATAGGGATCTATAGGGCCCCCCACAGGGATCCATAGGGACCCCCACAGGCATCCATAGGGAACCCCCTTAGGGACCTATAGGGACTCCCCACACGGATCTATAGGGACCCAGCATAGGGATCCATAGGGAACCCCCATAGGGATCTACAGGGACCACCCATAGGGATCTATAGGGACCCCCATAGGGATCTATAGGGACCCCCATAGGGATCCATAGGGACCACCCATAGGGATCTACAGGGACCACCCATAGGGATCTATAGGGACCCCCACAGGGATCTATAGGGACCCCCCATAGGGATCCATAGGGACCACCACAGGCATCCATAGGGAACCCCCATAGGGACCTATAGGGATCCCCCATAGGGATCTATAGGAACCCAGCATAGGGATCCACAGGGACCCCCATAGGGATCTATAGGGACCCCCCATAGGGATCCATAGGGACCCTATAGGGATCTATAGGGACCCCCACAGGGATCTATAGGGACACATAGGGATCTATAGGGACCCAGCATAGGGATCCACAGGGACCCCCCATAGGGATCTATAGGGACACGTCATAGGGATCCATAGGGACCCATAGGGATCTATAGGGACCCCCCATAGGGATCCATAGGGACCCCCATAGTTATCTATAGGGACCCCCAAAAGAGATCTATAGGGACCCCCCATAGGTATCCATAGGGACCACCCATAGGGATCCATAGGGACCCACATAGGGATCTAGAGGAACCCCCATAGGGATCCATAGGGACCCCCAAAAGAGATCTATAGGGACCCCCCATAGGGATCTATAGGGACCCCCCATAGGGATCCATAGGGACCGCCATAGGGATCTATAGGGACCCCCCATAGGGATCCATAGGGACCCCCATAGGGATCTATAGGGACCCCCCATAGGGATCCATAGGGACCCCCATAGGGATCTATAGGGATCCCCCATAGGGACCTATAGGGACCCCCGTAGGGATCCATAGGGACCCCCCATAGGGATCTATAGGGATCTATAGGGACCCCCATAGGGATCTATAGGGACCACCCATAGGGATCTATAGGGACCCCCACAGGGATCTATAGGGCCCCCCATAGGGTTCCATGAGGCACCCCCCAGTCAATGAGCCCCCCCCCAATGGACCCATTGCCCCCCTCAGACCCCCAACCCCCCCATGTAAATTTGGGGACCCCCCCACGTTAACCCCCCCCCCCCCTCCAATCACCAATAACCCTCATCCATCCCCCCCCATAGAGCCCCCCCCCCCACCTCCGGTGGGCGGGGCCTTGGGGTGGGCGGGGTCTGGGAGGGCAGGGGTGACGTCACGCTCTAGCTCCGCCCCCTTCCCCTCCCCCCGCAGGGAGCAGCCCCCTGGACAGCCCCCGAAACTTCTCCCCCAGCGCCCCCCACTTCTCCTTCGCCTCCTCCCGACGGTGAGGGGGGGGTGAGATCTATGGGGGGGGGGAGATCTATGGGGGGGAGGGGGGGAGATCTATGGGGGGTGAGGTCAATGGGGGTGAGATCAATGGGGGGTGAGGTCAATGGGGGGGTGAGATCAATGGGGGTGAGGTCAATGGGGGGGGCGGAGATCAATGGGGGGGTGAGATCTATGGGGGGGGGAGATCTATGGGGCAGGAGATCAATGGGGGGTGAGATCAATGGGGAGGGGATGAGATCTATGAGGGGGGTGAGATCAATGGGGGGGTGAGATCAATGGGGGGTGAGATCAATGGGGGGGGGCTGGGACCAATGGGGGGGCTGAGATCAATGGGGAGGGGATGAGATCAATGGGGAGGGGATGAGATCAATGGGGGGGCTGAGATCAATGGGGGGGTGAGATCAATGGGGGGGTGAGATCAATGGGGGGGCTGAGATCAATGGGGGGGCTGAGATCAATGGGGAGGGGATCAATGGGGGATCAATCAATGGGGGGGCTGAGATCAATGGGGGGGGTGAGATCAATGGGGGGAGATGAGATCAATGGGGGGCTGAGATCTATGGGGGGGCTGAGATCAATGGGGGGGTGAGATCAATGGGGGGGGTGAGATCAATGGGGGGGTGAGATCAATGGGGGGCTGAGATCAATGGGGGGGAGATCAATGGGGAGGGGATGAGATCAATGGGGGGATGAGATCAATGGGGGGTGAGATCAATGGGGGGGCTGAGATCAATGGGGAGGGGATGAGATCAATGGGGGGATGAGATCAATGGGGGGGCTGAGATCAATGGGGGGGAGATCAATGGGGGGTGAGATCAATGGGGGGGCTGAGATCAATGGGGAGGGGCTGAGATCAATGGGGGGGCTGAGATCAATGGGGAGGGGATGAGATCAATGGGGGGAGATCAATGGGGGGGGCTGAGATCAATGGGGGGTGAGATCAATGGGGGCTGAGATCAATGGGGAGGGGCTGAGATCAATGGGGAGGGTGAGATCAATGGGGGCTGAGATCAATGGGGAGGGGATGAGATCAATGGGGGGGCTGAGATCAATGGGGGGGGTGAGATCAATGGGGGGGGAGATCAATGGGGGCTGAGATCAATGGGGGGGGTGAGATCAATGGGGGGGGTGAGATCAATGGGGAGGGGATGAGATCTATGGGGGGGGCTGAGATCAATGGGGGGGTGAGATCAATGGGGGGGCTGAGATCAATGGGGGGGTGAGATCAATGGGGGGGTGAGATCAATGGGGGGCTGAGATCAATGGGGGGGTGAGATCAATGGGGGGGTGAGATCAATGGGGGGCTGAGATCAATGGGGGGTGAGATCAATGGGGGGGCTGAGATCAATGGGGGCTGAGATCAATGGGGGCTGACATCAATGGGGGGGTGAGATCAATGGGGGGCTGAGATCAATGGGGGGGTGAGATCAATGGGGGTGAGATCAATGGGGAGGGGATGAGATCAATGGGGGGGTGAGATCAATGGGGGTGAGATCAATGGGGAGGGGATGAGATCAATAGGGGCTGAGATCAATGGGGAGGGGATGAGATCAATGGGGAGGGGATGAAATCAATGGGGAGGGGATGAAATCAATGGGGAGGGGATGAAATCAATGGGGGGGACCCTGATACCCGGGGGGGGGGGGGGATGTAAAACCTTGGGGGCACCCCCAAAATCCCCCCCCTGCCCCCCCAGTGCCGATGGGCGCCGCTGGTCTCTGGCCTCCCTGCCCTCCTCCGGGTATGGCACCAACACCCCCAGCTCCACCGTCTCGGTGAGTCTAGGGGGTCTCTATGGGGCGCTGGGGGTCTCTATGGGGTCTCTATGGGTCTCTATGGGGTCTCTATGCATCTGTGGGGCGCTGGCGGGTCTCTATGGGGCGCTATGGGTCTCTATGGGGCGCTATGGGGTCTCTATGGGGCGCTATGGGTCTCTATGGGGCGCTGTGGGGTCTCTATGGGGTCTCTATGGGGTCTCTATGCGTCTCTATGGGGCGCTGGGGGTCTCTATGTGTCTCTATGTGTCTCTATGGGTCTCTATGGGGCGCTGGGGGGTCTCTATGGGGTCTCTATGGGGTCTCTATGGGGCTCTGGGTCTCTATGGAGCGCTGGGGGGTCTCTATGGGGCGCTGTGGGTTTCTATGGGGTCTCTATGGGTCTCTATGGGGTCTCTATGGTTCTCTATGGGGTCTCTATGGGTCTCTATGGGGCGCTGTGAGTCTCTATGAGGTCTCTATGGGGCGCTGTGGGGTCTCTATGGGGTCTCTATGGGTCTCTGTGTGGCACTGGGGCATCTCTATGGGGTCTGTATGGGGCGCTGGGGGGTCTCTATGGGGCACTGTGGGTTTCTATGGGGTCTCTATGGTTCTCTATGGGGCGCTGTGGATCTCTATGGGGTCTCTATGGGTCTCTATGGAGCGCTGGGGGGTCTCTATGGGGCGCTGTGGGTCTCTATAGGTCCCTATGGGGCGCTGTGGGTCCCTATGGGGCTGTACGGGTCCTTATGGGTCTCTATGGGTCTCTATGGGGCGCTGTGAGTCTCTATGAGGTCTCTATGGGGCGCTGTGGGGTCTCTATGGGGCGCTATGGGTCTCTATGGGGTCTCTATGCGTCTGTGGGGCGCTGGCGGGTCTCTATGGGGGCTCTGTGGGTCTCTATGGGGCTCTGTGGGTCTCTATGGGGTCTCTATGGGTCTCTATGGGGCGCTGGGGCGTCTCTATGGGGTCTCTATGGGTCTCTATGGGGCGCTGGCAGGTCTCTATGGGGTCTCTATGGGGCACTGGGGGGTCTCTATGGGGCGCTGGGGGTCTCTATGGGGTCTCTATGGGTCTCTATGGGGCGCTGTGGTGTCTCTATGGGGTCTCTATGGGGTGCTGTGGGGTCTCTATGGGGTCTCTATGGGTCTCTATGGGGCGCTGGGGGGTCTCTATGGGGTCTCTATGGGTCTCTATGGGGCGCTGGTGGGTCTCTATGGGGTCTCTATGGGTCTCTATGGGGCGTTGGTGGGTCTCTATGGGGGCTCTGTGGGTCTCTATGGGGCTCTGTGGGTCTCTATGGGGTCTCTATGGGTCTCTATGGGGCGCTGGGGGGTCTCTATGGGGCGCTGTGGGTTTCTATGGGGTCTCTATGTGTCTCTATGGGGCGCTGGGGGTCTCTATGAGTCTCTATGGGGTCTCTATGGGGCGCTATAGGTCTCTATGGGGTCTCTATGGGTCTCTATGGGGCACTGGGGGGTCTCTATGGGGTCTCTATGGGTCTCTATGGGGCGCTGGGGGGTCTCTATGTGTCCCTATGTGTCTCTATGTGTCCCTATGTGTCTCTATGTGTCTCTATGTGTCCCTATGTGTCTCTATGTGTCCCTATGTGTCTCTATGGGTCTCTATGTGTCTCTATGGGTCTCTATGGGTCTCTATGGGTCTCTATGGGTCTCTATGGGTCTCTATGGGTCCCTATGGTCCCTATGTGTCTCTATGGGTCTCTATGGGGTCTCTATGTGTCTCTATGTGTCCCTATGGGTCTCTATGGGTCTCTATGTGTCTCTATGTGTCTCTATGTGTCTCTATGTGTCTCTATGTGTCTCTATGTGTCTCTATGTGTCCCTATGTGTCTCTATGGGTCTCTATGGGTCTCTATGGGTCTCTATGTGTCTCTATGGGTCTCTATGTGTCTCTATGTCCCTATGGGTCTCTATGGGTCTCTATGTGTCTCTATGGGTCTCTATGTGTCTCTATGGGTCTCTATGTGTCTCTATGTGTCTCTATGTGTCTCTATGGGTCTCTATGGGTCTCTATGGGTCCCTATGGGTCTCTATGTGTCTCTATGGGTCTCTATGGGTGCCTATGGGGCGGGCGGTGACGCGGGCGCGCAGTCCTCGTGCTCGTCGCAGGAGCGGCTGCACCAGCTCCCGGCGCAACCCACGCCCGAGGAGCTGCGTTTCCTCTCGCGCCACTTCGGCAGCTCCCAGAGCCTGGCCGAGGACGAGGGGGGCCCGGCCCCACGGCCCCGCTCCCGCAGCCTCAGGTGGGGGGCGATGGGGGGGCTATGGGGTGAGCAAGGGGTTGGGGGTCACCATTGGGGAATGGGGTCCTAGAAAGCATCGGGAGCGCTGTGGGGTGAGCAAGGGTTGGGGGTCACCATTGGGGAATGGGGTCCTAAAGAGCATCGGGAGCGCTGTGGGGTGAGCAATGGTTGGGGGTCACCATTGGGGAATGGGGTCCTAAAGAGCATCGGGAGCGCTGTGGGGTGAGCAAGGGTTGGGGGTCACCATTGGGGACCATTGGGGAATGGGGTCCTAAAGAGCATCGGGAGCGCTGTGGGGTGAGCAAGGGGTTGGGGGTCACCATTGGGGAATGGGGTCCTAAAGAGCATCGGGAGCGCTGTGGGGTGAGCAGGGGTTGGGGGTCACCGTTGGGGAATGGGGTCCTAAAGAGCATCGGGAGCGCTGTGGGGTGAGCAGGGGTTGGGGGTCACCATTGGGGAATGGGGTCCTAAGGAGCATCGGGAGCGCTGTGGGGTGAGCAGGGGTTGGGGGTCACCATTGGGGAATGGGGTCCTAAAGAGCATCGGGAGCGCTGTGGGGTGAGCAGGGGTTGGGGGTCACCATTGGGGAATGGGGTCCTAGAGAGCATCGGGAGCGCTGTGGGGTGAGCAGGGGTTGGGGGTCACCATTGGGGAATGGGGTCCTGAAGAGCATCGGGAGCGCTGTGGGGTGAGCAGGGGTTGGGGGTCACCATTGGGGAATGGGGTCCTAAAGAGCATCGGGAGCGCTGTGGGGTGAGCAGGGGTTGGGGGTCACCATTGGGGAATGGGGTCCTAAAGAGCATCGGGAGCGCTGTGGGGTGAGCAGGGGTTGGGGGTCACCATTGGGGAATGGGGTCCTAAAGAGCATCTGTGGGGGAACGAGCGCTGTGGGGTGAGCAAGGGGTTGGGGGTCACCATTGGGGAATGGGGTCCTAAAGAGCATCGGGAGCGCTGTGGGGTGAGCAGGGGTTGGGGGTCACCATTGGGGAATGGGGTCCTAAAGAGCATCGGGAGCGCTGTGGGGTGAGCAGGGGTTGGGGGTCACCATTGGGGAATGCTGGGGGGCGGGGGGTACAGTGTGGGGTGGGACACAGGAGGGGCATGGGGCACCCATGCGGAGTCAATGGGGCCACCGCAGGGGCACTGTGGGTCCCATGGGTGCCACCGCTGTGTGCCCCATGTGTGCCCCACAGCCCTGGCCGCTCTCCCTCGTCCCATGACAATGAGATCGTGATGATGAACCACGTCTACAAGGAGCGATTCCCCAAGGTGGGGTCTGGGGGGGGGGGTGTCTATGGGGCACTGGAGGAGGTTATGGGGTGGTGGTGGGGAGCTATGGGGCACGGGAGGAGGTTGTGGGATCAATGGGACCCAAGGGAACTCAATGGGACCCAAGGGAACTCAATGGGACCCAAGGGAACTCAATGGGACCCAATGGGATTTAATGGGACCCAAGGGAACTCAATGGCACCCAATGGGACTCAATGGGACCCAATGGGACTCAATGGCACCCAGTGGGACTCAATGACACCCAATGGGACTCAATGGGACCCAAGGGAACTCAATGGGATCTCAGGGAACTCAATGGGACCCAATGGGATTTAATGGGACCCAAGGGAACTCAATGGCACCCAATGGGACTCAATGGGACCTGAGGGAACTCAATGGCACCCAATGGGACTCAATGGGACCCAATGGGACTCAATGGGACCTGAGGGAACTCAATGGGACCCAAGGGAACTCAATAGCACCCAATGGGACTCAATGGGGCCCAATGGCACCCAGTGGGACTCAATGGGACCTGAGGGAACTCAACGGCACCCAATGGGACTCAATGGGACCTGAGGGAACTCAATGGCACCCAATGGGACCCAAGGGAACTCAATGGCACCCAATGGGACTCAATGGCACCCAAGGGACCTCAGTGGCACCCAATGGGACTCAATGGGGCCCAATGGGACTCAATGGCGCCCAATGGGACTCAATGGCACCCAATGGGACTCAATGGGAACCAACGGGACTCAATGGGGCCCAATGGGACTCAATGGCACCCAATGGGACTCAATGGGACCTGAGGCAACTCAATTGCACCCAATGGGACTCAATGGGACCCAGTGGGCCTCAATGGGACCTGAGGGAACTCAATGGCACCCAATGGGACCCAAGGGAACTCAATGGCACCCAGTGGGACTCAATGGGACCCAATGGGACTCAATGGCACCCAATGGGACTCAGTGGCACCCAAGGGACCTCAGTGGCACCCCATGGGACTCAAGGGGGCCCAATGGGACCCAAGGGAGCTCAATGGGACCCAATGGGACTCAATGGGACCTGAGGGAACTCAATGGGACACAATGGGACTCAATGGGACCCAATGGGACTCAATGGGACCCAATGGGACTCAATGGGACCTGAGGGAACTCAATGGGACCTGAGGGAACTCAATGAGACCCAAGGGAGCTCAATGGGATCCAATGGGACTCAATGACGCCCAATGGGACTCAATGGGACCCAATGGGACTCAATGGCACCCAATGGGACTCAATGGCACCCAATGGGTCTCAATGGCACCCAAGGGACCTCAGTGGCACCCCATGGGTCTCAAGGGGTCTGCCGTGGGTCCCGCAGGCCACGGCGCAGATGGAGGAGCGGTTGGAGGAGTTCGTGCGCGGCTGCGGCCCCGGGGGGACGCCATTGGCCGACGGCGCCCTCAGCTTCATCCAGCACCAGCTGGTGGAGCTGGCGCGCGACTGCTTGGCCAAGGCCCGCCACGGCCTCATCACCGCCGGCTACTTCTACGAGCTGCAGGAGAACATGGAGCGGCTGCTGCAGGACGTGAGCGCAATGGGATTCGAGGGGACTCGGTGGGACCCAATGGGATTCGAGGGGACTCAATGGGATCTAATGGGACCCAATGGGATTCAACGGGACTCAATGGGACCCAATGGGATTCAACGGGACTCAATGGGACCCAATGGGATTCAACGGGACTCAATGGGACCCAATGGGATTCAACGGGACTCAATGGGACCCAATGGGATTCAATGGGATTCAATGGGAGGCAATGGGATTCAATGGGATTCAATGGGACTCAATGGGATTCAATGGGATTCAATGGGACTCAATAGGATTCAAGGAGACTCAGTGGGACCCAATGGGATTCAAGGGGACTCAGTGGGACCCAGTGGGACCCAATGGGATTCAACGGGACTCAATGGGACCCAATGGGATTCAAGGGGACTCAATGGGACCCAATGGGATTCAACGGGACTCAATGGGATTCAACAGGACTCAATGGGATTCAACGGGACTCAATGGGACCCAATGGAACCCAGTGGGATTCAATGGGACTCAATGGGACCCAATGGGACCCAACGGGACTCAATGGGAACCAACGGGACCCAACGGGACTCAAAGGGACTCAATGGGACCCAATGGCACCCAACAGGACTCAATAGGACCCAACGGGCCTAAACAGGACCCAATGGGACCCAGTTGGGCCCAACGGAACTCAATGGGAACCAACGGGACCCAACGTGACTCAGAGGGACCCAATGGGACTCAATGGGACCCAACGGGACTCAACAGGACCCAGTGGGGCCCAATGGACTCAATAGCATGCAGTTGGACTCAATGGGACCCAATGGGATTCAGAGGGACTCAATGGGACCCAAGGGGACTCAGTGGGAACCAATGGGACCCAACAGGACTCAGAAGGACTCAATGGGACCCAATGGCACCCAACGGGACTCAATAGGACCCAATGGGACTCAATGGGACCCAATGGGACTCAATGGCAGCCAGTGGGACCCAACGGGACTCAATGGGACCCAATGGCACCCAACGGGACTCAGTAGGACCCAATGGGACCCAATGGCACCCAACGGGACTCAGTAGGACCCAATGGGACTCAGTGGGACCCAATGGGACTCAATAGGACCCAATGGCACCCAATGGGACTTAGTAGGACCCAATGGGACTCAATGGGACCCAATGGAACTCAATAGGACCCAATGGGACTCAACGGCACCCAGTGGGACCCAACGGGACTCAATGGGGCCCAACGGCACCAAATGGGGCTCAGCAGGACCCGATGGCACCCAGCGGGGCCCAACGGGACCTAGCAGGGACCAACCAACCCCCAATTAGTCCCAATGGCACCCTCAACACCTAACGGGGAGACACCAGCACCCCCACCAGGCACCCCATGGGACCCCCCCCACCATCCCCCCGCACTCCCCTGACCCCCCATTGTCCTGTGTGCCCCCCAGGCCTACGAGCGCTCCGAGTCGGAGGAGGTGGCCTTCATCACCCAACTGGTGAAGAAGCTCCTCATCATCATCTCCCGCCCTGCGCGGCTGCTCGAGTGCCTGGTGAGACCCCCGGGACCCCCATCCCCATCCCCATCCCCATCCCATCCCCACCCCATCCTCATCCCCATCCCCATCCCTATCTTCATCTTCATCCCTATTACATCCTCATCCCCATCCCATCCCCATCCCATCCCCATCCCCATCCCATCCCCACCCCATCCCCATCCCATCCCTATCTTCATCTTCATCCCCATCCCAATCCCCATCCCCATCCCATCCCCACCCCATTCCCAATCCCATTCCATTCCCATCCCATTCCCACCCCATCCCCACCCCATTCCCACCCCATCCCCACCCCATCCTCATCCCCATCCCCATCCCTATCTTCATCTTCATCCCTATTACATCCTCATCCCCATCTCCATCCCCATCCTTATCCCATCCCCATCCTCATCTTCATCCCCATCTCCATCCCCATCCTCATCCCCATTCCCATTCCCATCCTCATCCCCATCCCATTCCCATCCCATCCCCATCCCACCCCATCCCCATCCCCACCTTCATCTTCATCCCCATCCCATCCCACCCCATCCCACCCCATACCATCCCCATCCCCATCCCCATCCCCATCCCATCCCCCCCCCATCCTCATCCTCATCCTCATCCTCATCCTCATCCTCATCCTCATCCTCATCCTCATCCTCATCCCCATCCCCATCCCCATCCCCATCCCCATCTTCATCTTCATCCCCATCCCCATCCCCACCCCATCCCATCCCCATCCCCACATGCATGACAAGGTGTGTGCATGTGTCCAACCCACGCGTGACGAGGCATGTTTGTGTGTCCAAGCACACACATGACAAGGCGTGTGCGTGTGTCCGGCCCACGTGTGATGAGGCGTGTGCGTGTGTCCGTTCACATGCATGACAAAGCATGAGCGTCTGTCCAACCCACGCGTGACGAGCCATGTTCGTGTGTCCGTTCACACGCGTGACGAGCCGTGTTCGTGTGTCCGTTCACACGCCTGACGAGCCGTGTTCGTGTGTCCGTTCACACGGATGACAAGCCATGTTCGTGTGTCCGTTCACACGCATGACGAGCCATGTTCGTGTGTCCGTTGACACGCATGACGAGCCGTGTTCGTGTGTCCGAGCACACGCATGACGAGCCGTGTTCGTGTGTCCGTTGACATGCATGACGAGCCGTGTTCGTGTGTCCGAGCACACGCATGACGAGCCGTGTTCGTGTGTCCGAGCACACGCGTGACGAGCCGTGTTCGTGTGTCCGAGCACACACATGACAAGCCGTGTTCGTGTGTCCGAGCACACGCATGACGAGCCGTGTTCGTGTGTCCGTTCACACACATGACGAGCCGTGTTCGTGTGTCCGTTCACACACGTGACGAGCCGTGTTCGTGTGTCCGTTCACACGCATGACGAGCCGTGTTCGTGTGTCCGTTCACACGCGTGACGAGCCGTGTTCGTGTATCCGTTCACACGCGTGACGAGCCGTGTTTGTGTGTCCGAGCACACACATGACGAGCCGTGTTCGTGTGTCCGTTCACACGCATGACGAGCCATGTTCGTGTGTCCGTTCACACGCATGACAAGCCGTGTTCGTGTGTCCGTTCACACGCGTGACGAGCCGTGTTCGTGTGTCCGTTCACACGCGTGACGAGCCGTGTTCGTGTGTCCGTTCACACGCGTGACGAGCCGTGTTCGTGTGTCCGTTCACACACATGACGAGCCATGTTCGTGTGTCTGAGCACACGCATGACGAGCCATGTTCGTGTGTCCGAGCACACGCGTGACGAGCCATGTTCGTGATTCCGTTCACACGCATGACGAGCCATGTTCATGTGTCCGTTCACACGCATGACGAGCCATGTTCGTGTGTCCGTTCACACACATGACGAGCCGTGTTCGTGTGTCCGTTCACACGCATGACGAGCCGTGTTCGTGTGTCCGTTCACACGCGTGACGAGCCGTGTTCGTGTGTCCGTTCACACACATGACGAGCCGTGTTCGTGTGTCCGTTCACACGCATGACGAGCCGTGTTCGTGTGTCCGAGCACTCACATGACGAGCCGTGTTCGTGTGTCCGTTCACACACATGACGAGCCGTGTTCGTGTGTCCGTTCACACGCATGACGAGCCGTGTTCGTGTGTCCGTTCACACGCCTGACGAGCCGTGTTCGTGTGTCCGTTCACACGCATGACGAGCCATGTTCGTGTGTCCGTTCACACGCATGACGAGCCATGTTCGTGTGTCCGTTCACACACATGACGAGCCATGTTCGTGTGTCCGTTCACACACATGACGAGCCATGTTCGTGTGTCCGTTCACACGCGTGACGAGCCGTGTTCATGTGTCCGTGCACACACGTGACGAGCCATGTTCGTGTGTCCGTTCACACGCATGACGAGCCGTGTTCGTGCGTCCGAGCACACGCGTGACGAGCCGTGTTCGTGTGTCCGTTCACACGCATGACGTGCCGTGTTCATGTGTCCGTTCACACACGTGACGAGCCGTGTTCATGTGTCCGTTCACACACGTGACGAGCCGTGTTCATGTCTCCGTTCACACACGTGACGAGCCGTGTTCGTGTGTCCGAGCACACGCGTGACGAGCCGTGTTCGTGTGTCCGTTCACACGCGTGACGAGCCGTGTTCGTGTGTCCGAGCACACACATGACGAGCCGTGTTCGTGTGTCCGTTCACACACATGACGAGCCATGTTCGTGTGTCCGTTCACACGCGTGACGAGCCATGTTCGTGTGTCCGTTCACACACATGACGAGCCGTGTTCGTGTGTCCGTTCACACACATGACGAGCCGTGTTCGTGTGTCCGAGCAAACGCATGACGAGCCGTGTTCGTGTGTCCGTTCACACACATGACGAGCCATGTTCGTGTGTCCGTTCACACGCGTGACGAGCCGTGTTCATGTGTCCGTGCACACACGTGACGAGCCATGTTCGTGTGTCCGTTCACACGCATGACGAGCCGTGTTCGTGCGTCCGAGCACACGCGTGACGAGCCGTGTTCGTGTGTCCGTTCACACGCATGACGTGCCGTGTTCATGTGTCCGTTCACACACGTGACGAGCCGTGTTCATGTGTCCGTTCACACACGTGACGAGCCGTGTTCATGTCTCCGTTCACACACGTGACGAGCCGTGTTCGTGTGTCCGAGCACACGCGTGACGAGCCGTGTTCGTGTGTCCGTTCACACGCGTGACGAGCCGTGTTCGTGTGTCCGAGCACACACATGACGAGCCGTGTTCGTGTGTCCGTTCACACACATGACGAGCCATGTTCGTGTGTCCGTTCACACGCGTGACGAGCCATGTTCGTGTGTCCGTTCACACACATGACGAGCCGTGTTCGTGTGTCCGTTCACACACATGACGAGCCGTGTTCATGTGTCCGTTCACACACATGACGAGCCATGTTCGTGTGTCCGTTCACACACATGACGAGCCGTGTTCGTGTGTCCGAGCACACGCGTGACGAGCCATGTTCGTGTGTCCGTTCACACACATGACGAGCCGTGTTCATGTGTCCGTGCACACACGTGACGAGCCATGTTCGTGTGTCCGTTCACACACATGACGAGCCCTGTTCGTGTGTCCGTTCACACACATGACGAGCCATGTTCGTGTGTCCGTTCACACACATGACGAGCCATGTTCGTGTGTCCGTTCACACACATGACGAGCCATGTTCGTGTGTCCGTTCACACACGACGAGCCATGTTCGTGTGTCCGTTCACACACGTGACGAGCCGTGTTCGTGTGTCCGAGCACACGCATGACGAGCCGTGTTCGTGTGTCCGAGCACACGCGTGACGAGCCGTGTTCGTGTGTCCGTTCACACACATGACGAGCCATGTTCGTGTGTCCGAGCACACGCATGACGAGCCGTGTTCGTGTGTCCGTTCACACACATGACGAGCCATGTTCGTGTGTCCGAGCACACGCATGACGAGCCGTGTTGGCGCAGGAGTTCGACCCGGCCGAGTTCTATCAGCTGCTGGCGGCTGCCGAGGGCCAGGCCCGCGAGGGGAGGCTCAAGGCCGACATCCCCCGTTACATCATCGGGCAGCTGGGGCTGGCGCGGGACCCCTTCCCCGGTACATGCTTAGCACACGCTTAGCACACGCTTAGCACACGCTTAGCGCGTGCCTCCGGGGGGGTTAACATGCGTTGGGTGGGGGGGGGTGGGACATGGGGGGTATGGGGGGGGTGTGGGGTGTCCCCATGGATGTGGGATGAGCTGGGTCCCCACACGTGTGTCCCTGCACATGTATGACGCCCCATGTGCCTGCACATGTGTGGTTGCTTGTATGCCACCACGTGGTACCCATGTCGCCATACATGTGACACCCCATGTCCCAATACACACATGACACCTCATGTATCCCCACACCCCTGCCCCCCATGATGTCCCCCACACCCATGACCCCCATGATGTCCCCCCACACCCCTGCCCCCCATGATGTCCCCCACACCCCTGCCCCCCATGTCCCCCCACACCCATGACCCCCATGATGTCCCCCCACACCCATGACCCCCATGTCCCCCCACACCCATGACCCCCATGATGTCCCCCCACACCCCTGACCCCCATGATGTCCCCCCACACCCCTGCCCCCCATGATGTCCCCCCACACCCCTGCCCCCCATGATGTCCCCCCACACCCATGACCCCCATGATGTCCCCCCACACCCCTGACCCCCATGACCCCCATGACCCCCATGACCCCCCACCCCTGCACCCCTGTCCCCCATGTCCCACACCCCTGCCCCCCATGATGTCCACACCCCTGCCCCCCATGATGTCCCCCACACCCCTGACCCCCATGATGTCCCCCACACCCCTGACCCCCATGATGTCCCCCCACACCCCTGCCCCCCATGATGTCCCCCCACACCCCTGCCCCCCATGATGTCCCCCCACACCCCTGACCCCCATGATGTCCCCCCACACCCCTGCCCCCCATGATGTCCCCCACACCCCTGCCCCCCATGATGTCCCCCCTGCCCCCCATGTCCCCCACACCCCATGATGTCCCCCACACCCCTGCCCCCCCCTGTCCCCCACACCCCCATGATGTCCCCACACCCCACCCCTGTCCCCCCACACCCCCCCCATGATGTCCCCCCACACCCCTGACCCCCATGATGTCCCCCCCACACCCCTGACCCCCATGATGTCCCCCCACACCCCTGACCCCCATGATGTCCCCCCACACCCCCATGATGTCCCCCCACACCCCTGCCCCCCATGATGTCCCCCACACACCCCTGACCCCTGCCCCCCATGATGTCCCCCACACACCCCCATGATGTCCCCCCCCACCCCTGACCCCCATGTCCCCCCACACCCCTGCCCCCCATGATGTCCCCCCACCCCACCCCCATGTCCCCCCACACCCCCATGATGTCCCCCCACACACCCCATGACCCCCATGACCCCCATGATGTCCCCCACACCCCTGACCCCCATGATGTCCCCCCACACCCATGACCCCCATGTCCCCACACACCCCTGACCCCCATGATGTCCCCCACACCCCTGACCCCCATGATGTCCCCCACACCCCTGATGTCCCCCCCCCATGATGTCCCCCCACACCCCTGACCCCCATGATGTCCCCCCACCATGCCCCCCACACACCCCTGACCCCCATGATGTCCCCCACACCCCTGACCCCACATGACCCCCATGATGCCCCCACACCCCTGTCCCCCCACACCCCCCCATGATGTCCCCCCACACCCCTGTCCCCCACACCCCTGACCCCCATGATGTCCCCCCATGTCCCCCACACCCCTGATCCCCATGATGTCCCCCCACACCCCTGCCCCCCATGATGTCCCCCCACACCCCTGACCCCCATGATGTCCCCCCACACCCCTGCCCCCCATGTCCCCCAGACATGACCCACCTCGAGGAGCGCGACAGCAGTGGCACCCACACGCCGGAGCCCGATGACGGCACCGAGGTGGGTGCCAGCACCACGCGAGTCCCCATCCCCCCACCCCCAGCCCCCCACCCCCCCCCTCATCCCCCCATCCCCCCCTCAGGGCCGGGCCCCCCCCCACACCAAGAAGCCCCCGGGGGAAGGCGACTTCGAGACCATCAAACTCATCAGCAACGGCGCCTATGGGTGCGTGGGGGGGGAGGGGCACGGGGGGAGGGGGAGGGCACGATCCTGTGTCCGGCAACATGCTAACAACATGTGGGGGGGGTGGGGATGGATGGGGATGGGATGGGATGGGGGTAATGGGGTGGGGTCGGATAGGGTGGGATGGGGTGGGATAGAGAGGGATGGGATGGGATGGGGGTGGGGATGGGGGATGGGGATGGGATGGGGGATGGGGATGGGGGATGGGGGATGGGGATGGGGATGGGATGGGGGTGGGGATGGGGATGGGATGGGGGTGGAGATAGGAGTGGGGATGGGGATGGGATGGGATGGGGTTGGGGGTGGGGGTGGGGATAGGGGTGAGGATGGGTTCTGGATGGGGATGGGGGTGGGGATGGGATGAGGGTGGGATGGGGGTGGGGATGGGATGGGGATGGGAGGGGGATGGGGGTGGGGATGGGATGGGGATGGGGGTGGGATGGGGGTGGGATGGGGTCGGGATGGGGTGGGGATGGGTGGGGATGGGGGGGGATGGGGGTGGGATGGGGATGGGGTGGTGGGGATGGGGATGGGGGATGGGTGGTGGGGGTGGGGATGGGATGGTGGGGATGGGATGGGATGGTGGGGATGGGGATGGGGTGGTGGGGATGGGATGGTGGGGATGGGATGGGGGTGGAGATGGGAGTGGGGGTGAGGATGGGGATGGGGATGGGATGGGGGTGGGGGTGGGGATGGGATGGGGGGGGTGGGGATGGGGATGGGGGTGAGGATAGGGATGGGGATGGGGGATGGGGATGGGGTTCGGGATGGGGGTGGAGATGGGGATGGGGAAGGGATGGGATGGGCTTGGGGGTCGGGGTGGGGATAGGGGTGAGGATAGGGATGGGGGTGGGGGTGGGGATGGGGGAATGGAGATTGGGATGGGGAATGGGGATGGGGGTGGGGATGGGATGGGGATGGGGATGGGGTTCGGGATAGGGTTGGGGATGGGGGTGGGGATGGGGTTTGGGGATGGGAATGGGATGGGGATGGGGTGGGAATTGGGTGGGGGATGGGATGGGGATGGGGTTCAGCATGCGGATGGGGATGGGGGTGGCGATGGGGGATCAAATAGGGATTGGGCTGTGGCCGGCTCTGTCCCCTCACCCCGCTGACGTCCCGCTCGCCCCGGCAGGGCCGTGTACCTGGTGCGGCACCGCGCCACGCGGCAGCGCTTCGCCATGAAGAAGATCAACAAGCAGAACCTGCTCCTGCGCAACCAGGTGGAGCAGGCCTTCGTGGAGCGCGACATCCTCACCTTCGCCGAGAACCCCTTCGTCGTCAGCCTCTTCTGCTCCTTCCAGACCCGCCGCCACCTCTGCATGGTCATGGAGTACGTGGAAGGTGCGTGGCGGGGGGGGTGTATGTCGCGATATAGCGCGATAGCGGGTGATGCGAGGTCGGGGTGGCGTGAGACTGGGATGGGTGTCGCGATATTAGGTGATGCGGAGCCAGGGTGGTGTGAGACTGGGATGGGTGTTGCGATATGAGGTGATGTGGGGCCCGGTTAATCGCCGTACTGGGCTGGGTGTCGCGATATTAGGTGATGCGGGGCCAGGGTGGCGTGAGACTGGGATGGGTGTCGCGATATGAGGTGATGCGGGGCCCGGTTAATCGCCGTACTGGGATGGGTGTCGCGATATTAGGTGATGCGGGGCCAGGGTGGCGTGAGACTGGGATGGGTGTCGCGATATTAGGTGATACGGGGCCAGGGTGGCGTGAGATTGGGATGGGTGTCGCGATATGAGGTGATGTGGGCCAGACTGGGATGGGTGTCGCGATATTAGGTGATACGGGGCCAGGGTGGCGTGAGACTGGGATGGGTGTCGCGATATGAGGTGATGCGGGGCCCGGTTAATCGCTGTACTGGGCTGGGTGTCGCGATATTAGGTGATGCGGAGCCAGGGTGGCATGAGATTGGGATGCCTGTCATGATAGCAGGTGATATGGGGCCGAAGTGTCACGATAGTGGGGTGGGTGTCGTGATATTAGGTGGTATGTGGCCAGGGTATCGCGATACTGGGATGGGTATTGCAATACTGGGATGGGTATTGCAATACAGGGATGGTATCACAATATTAGATGATGTGGGGCCAGGGTATCATGTGACTGGGATGCCTGTCATGATATTAGGTGATATGGGGCCGAAGTATCTCGATAGTGGGGTGGGTGTCGTGATATTAGGTGGTATGTGGCCAGGGTATCGCGATACTGGGATGGGTATTGCAATACTGGGATGGGTATCGCGATACTGGGATGGGTATCGCGATACTGGGATGGGCATCGCGATATTAGGTGATGTGGAGCCAGGGTGGTGTGAGATTGGGATGCCTGTCATGATAGCAGGTGATATGGGGCCGAAGTGTCACGATAGTGGGGTGGGTGTCGTGATATTAGGTGGTATGTGGCCAGAGTATCGTGATACTGGGATGGGTATTGCAATACTGGGATGGGTATTGCAATACTGGGATGGGTATCGCGATACTGGGATGGGTATTGAGATACTGGGATGGGCATCGCGATATTAGGTGATGTGGAGCCAGGGTGGCGTGAGATTGGGATGCCTGTCATGATATTAGGTGATATGGGGCCGAAGTATCTCGATAGTGGGGTGGGTGTCGTGATATTAGGTGGTATGTGGCCAGAGTATCGTGATACTGGGATGGGTATTGCAATACTGGGATGGGTATCGCGATACTGGGATGGGTATCGTGATACTGGGATGGGTATTGCAATACTGGGATGGGTATTGCGATACAGGGATGAGTATTGCGATACTGGGATGGTATCACGATATTAGATGATGTGGGGCCAGGGTATCATGAGACTGGGATGCCTGTCATGATAGCAGGTGATATGAGGCCGAAGTGTCACGATAGTGGGGTGGGTGTCGTGACATTAGGTGGCATGTGGCCAGGGTATCGTGATACTGGGATGGGTATTGCGATACTGGGATGGTATCACAATATTAGGTGATGCAGGGCCAGGGTATCATGAGACTGGGATGCCTGTCATGATAGCAAGTGTTATGGGGCCGAAGTATCACGATAGTGGGGTGGGTGTAGTGATATTAGGTGGTATGTGGCCAGGGTATCATGATACTGGGATGGGTATCACGATACGTGGTGATATGGGGCCAGGGCATCATGATATACGGCTGGGTAACGCAATATTAGGTGATATGGGGGCTGGGTATCATGATACTGGTCTGGATATCGCGATACGGGTCCAGCTATCATGGTACAGAGTGGTTTATGTCACAGCAGGGCAGTTCATGTCACAATGGGGTGATTCATGTCACAGTGGGGTGGTTCATGTCACGACAGACCCATCCACGTCGCGACCGGGTCGGCCATATCGTAGCATCCCCACCAAATCGCGACACCACCACCCCCCACACCCTCCATATCGTGACACCCCCCGATATCGTGACACACCCCCATGTTGTGACACACCCCCACATCATGACATCCCCCCCATATTGTGACACCACACCCCCACAAAACCCCCATATAGTGACACCCCCCATATCGTGACACCCTCATATCATGACACCCCGATATCGTGACACACCCCCCCCATATTGTGACACCCCCGATATCGTGACCCCCCCACCATGTCGTGACACACCCCCCATATTGTGGCATCCCCTCATATTGTGACACCACACCCGCACACAACCCCCATATTGTGACATCCCCCCTATCATGACACCCCGATATAGTGACACACACCCCATATTGTGACCCCCCCCATGTCGTGACACACCCCCCATATCGTGGCATCCCCCCAAATCATGACACCACACCCCCATATCATGACACCCCCCATGTCGTGACACACCCCCATATCGTGACACACCCCCATATCATGACCCACCCCCCATATCATGACACACCCTCCATATCGTGACACCCCCCCCATGTTGTGACACACCCCCTATATCGTGGCATCCCCCCAAATCGTGACACCCCCCCATGTCGTGACACACCCTCCATATTGTGACACCCCCCCATATCGTGACACCCCCTCCATATCGTGACACCCCCCCATATTGTGACACCCCCATATCGTGACACACACCCCCATATCGTGACACACCCCCCATATCGTGGCATCCCCCCAAATCGTGACACCACACCCCACACCCCCCCGTATTGTGACACCCCCATATCGTGACACCCCCTCCATATCGTGACACACCCCCATATTGTGGCATCCCCCCAAATCATGACACCACACCCCCATATCATGACACCCCCCATGTCGTGACACACCCCCTATATCGTGGCATCCCCCCAAATCGTGACAACCCCCCCTCCCATGTCGTGACACACCCCCATATCGTGACACACCCCCCATATCGTGACACACCCCCCTATTGTGACACACCCTCCATATCGTGACACCCCCCCATGTCGTGACACACCCCCTATATCGTGGCATCCCCCCAAATAGTGACACCCCCCCCCCATGTCGTGACACACCCTCCATATGATGCCACACCCCCATATCATGGCATCCTCCCAAATCGTGACACCACACCCCACCCCCCTGTGTCGTGACACCCCCATATGTGACACCCCCCCATGTCGTGACACCACCCCCCATATCATGACATCCCCATATCGTGACACCCCCATATCGTGACACCCCTCCCATATCGTGGCATCCTCCCAAATCATGACACCACACCCCCCCATATAATGACACCCCCATATCGTGACACCACACCCCACCCCACCCCCCCATATCGTGACACACCCCCCATATCGTGGCATCGCCCCATATCGTGACACCCCCCCCTCCCATATCGTGACACCCCCCCATATCGTGACACCCCCCCCCCCATATCGTGACACCCCCCTCCATATCATGACACCCCCCCATGTCGTGCCCCCCCCCAGGCGGGGACTGTGCCACGCTGCTGAAGCACATCGGGGCGCTGCCGCTGGAGCTGGCCCGGCTTTACTTCGCCGAGACCGTGCTGGCCCTCGAGTACCTGCACAACTACGGCATCGTCCACCGCGACCTCAAGCCCGACAAGTGGGTCCGGAGCCGGCAGGGGGGGGGCCCGTCCCCATCTGTGGGTCCCATCCCCATGTGTGGGTCCCGTCCCCATCTGTGGGTCCCATCCCCATCTGTGGGTCCCATCCCCATGTGTGGGTCCCATCCCCATGTGTGGGTCCCATCCCCATGTGTGGGTCCCACCCCCATGCATGGGTCACATCCCAATATGTGGTTCCCGTCCCTATGTATGGGTTCCATCCCCATGCGTGGGTCCCATCCCCATGAGTGGGTCCCATCCTGATGTGTGGGTCCCACCCCCATGCATGGGTCACATCCCAATGTGTGGGTCCCATCCCAATGTGTGGGTCCCATCCCCATGCGTGGGTCCCATCCCCATGTGTGGGTCCCATCCTTATGTGTGGGTCCCATCCCCATGTGTGGGTCCCATCTCCATGTGTGGGTCCCATCCCCATGTGTGGGTCCCATCCCCATCTGTGGGTCCCATCCTGATGTGTGGGTCCCATCCCCATGTGTGGGTCCCATCCCCATGTGTGGGTCCCATCCCCATGTGTGGGTCCCATCCCCATGTGTGGGTCCCATCCCCATGTGTGGGTCCCATCCCCATGTGTGGGTCCCACCCCCATGCATGGGTCACATCCCAATGTGTGGTTCCCATCCCTATGTATGGGTCCCGTCCCAACGTGTGGGTCCCATCCCCATGAGTGGGTCCCATCCTTATGTGTGGGTCTCACCCCAATGCATGGGTCCCATCCCAACATGTGGGTCCCGTCCCTATGTATGGGATGTATGGGTCCCATCCCCATGCGTGGGTCCCATCCCAATGTGTGGGTCCCACCCCTATGTATGGGTCCCATCCCCATCTGTGGGTCCCACCCCAATGCATGGGTCCCACCCCAATGAGTGGATCCCCCACCCCAATGTGTGGGTCCCACCCCAATGCATGGATCCCACCCCATGCATGGATCCCACCCCAATGTGTGGATCCCCCCCCCGAAGCCATGGGTCCATCCCCCCCCCTCCCTGAGCCATGGGTCCCACCCCAATGTGTGTTTCCCACCCCAATGCATGGATCCCACCCCAATGTGTGGGTCCTCCCCCTGAACCATGGGTCCCACCCCAATGTGTGTTTCCCACCCCAATGTGTGGGTCCCCCCTCCGAGCCGTGTTTCCCACCCCAATGTGTGGGTCCTCCCCCTGAACTATGGGTCCCACCCCAATGTGTGGATCTCACCCCAATGTGTGGGTCCCCCCTCCCCAGAGCCATGGGTCCCACCCCAATGCATGGATCCCACCCCAATGTGTGGGTCCCCCCCCCTTGATCTATGGGTCCCACCCCAATGTGTGGGTCCCCCCCCCCTTGATCTATGGGTCCCACCCGCAGCCTCCTCATCACCTCCTTGGGCCATGTGAAGCTCACGGACTTCGGGCTCTCCAAGATGGGGCTCATGAGCCTCACCACCAACCTCTACGAGGGCCACATGGAAAAGGATGCTCGGGAATTCCGGGACAAGCAGGTAGGGATTGGGATGGGATTGGGATGGAGGGGGGGGGTACCATGGGTACCACCAAACCCCCCCACTTCCTGCCCCATAGGTGTGCGGGACCCCCGAGTACATCGCCCCCGAGGTGATCCTGCGGCAGGGCTATGGGAAGCCCGTGGACTGGTGGGCGATGGGCATCGTCCTCTATGAGTTCCTGGTGGGGTGCGTGCCCTTCTTTGGGGACACCCCCGAGGAGCTCTTCGGGCAGGTTAT